>NC_056669.1:4367500-4667500 GCF_018350195.1 Panthera tigris
CCAAAGTTGGACGCTTAACCGACTGAGCCACCCAGGTGTCCCTTAAATACCATGTCTGACAGGACAGTGTGCAGTATTCATCAAATATTTATCATGCAGCTTAATTTTTATGGCAGTATTCTAGGATATTCTGCCTTTCTATGTGTTATTGTCACTATTAAGTAGAAATAAGAAAAATATAAAGGAGACTGGAAGATTTGGAAGGGAGCTAATGACCTTCACCCCATACAGGATGGAGCTGAATTCTTATGGGGTTACCTTCAACCCATACAGGATGCAGCTAGTGGATATATGCTTTTGCCTGCCATAGACAGAGAGCATTCCCTATGCCTTCTAGGACGAACCCCTGGCAAAGTCCAGTCCACATGGCTCACAGGAGTGTGATCTTGAGATGTAACCTTACACTATTCTTTCGTACTTCTCAGTTTCATTCCCTTTTCTCACTCCTGACCCTGGTATCATCTTCCAAACAGACCGCCTACACCTTAGACCTTATCTCAGACTCTAGAGAAAGGCAGACAAAAGCATATATCCACTAGCTCCATCCTATGTGGGTTGAAGGTTACCCCAAGGTTATTAACTGCCTCTCACTTCCAGGCTGCACTAACTCACCCCAGTAAGCCCCACAGCGTTAGAGAAACTGCAGGGAAAAAAGTCAAACAAACATACAAACACGGATAGGTGAGAAGATAGCAATGCAGAGTGAGTCCAAGAGCTTCTAGAACTGTCCAGAAAACTATGGCTGAACTCCATCATGGCCCAGAGGCTTCCCAGTGGAGCACTGGAAGGACCTGGTAAGCATGGGGTATGTAACATGGCTCCTTCCACAGCACAAAGGAAAACCTGACACCCAAATATTACCTGAAACAATGGATTTCAAATATTTTTTCCTTACAAACAACAGTAAGAAAAAAAAAATATATATATATATATCATGACTCGGGCATACAGAGACAAAAATTTATTAAACAATATACCTTAATGTGTACAAAGGAGTATAATATTTTCTGTACTATGCTGTTACTTTGTATTTAATTTAAAACATGCCATTCATAACTCTAAATTATTTTTTAAATTAACCCATAGTTTGGAAAACACTGGCTGAAAAGATAAAATGATTTACTAAGAAATTAAAAAAATAGCTTACTAGTATAATTAAAATCATGTGGCCTGGAGCCCCCTACAAAGAAATTTTTAGACCTAAAGGTCATGCTCTCAAGGTCACTGAAAAGAGTAGACTGAATTCTTAAGAAATTAGAAAACAGGGTTGCCTGGGTTCATGTTCCATGGTTCTGAATATCATCTGTCAGTGTTTCAGAATCTGTAAATGGGTAGAGAACATCTAGCTCCATAAGAGAACGAACTGGGTAGGAACACAGAAGGGCCGAATAATGAGGTGCTGTGTCTCCTGTTTTTCCTTTGGCTGTTTTGTTTCCTACTGTCCCAATTCATGTGTGGACAGTGAGGAGATAGTGCACACTTGTGCATAGGTACATGCATACATTCACAGCCAGCTGTGTGCGGCTTATCCTTAGAGCTGGCTGGTGTAGTATCTCAGGATCTGTTTGCATTTTATGTTTGTTTCAGGGTTACTGTTTTGACAGTTGTCATTTCTAAGCTTCTTTTCTCCTCTCGTAGAGGAAGAGCCTTTTGGTCTCTTAAGAGCAGAGCTCTATTATCGTAATAACCTTTCAGAAAAGAGAAAATTACCTGTAATTTTTATGCTCTGAAGGTGTATCATAATAATTCAACCACCCACCTTACCCTCCAAATCAAATGGTGATTTTTTTTTAAAAGAAACTACTTTGTTCTTTCCTATTTCTTCATGTTCTTCAGAGGAAATGAGAGTTTGAGAATCTGGGAAATCCCACCCAGCTTCTGCGAGCTCTGGCCACCTCTTATTACTGTCAGCTATTGTGTTTAAGAATATGATTGCCATGGGAGTCCACAGCACAGCAGTTGTAACACACTGATAAAAGGGCACTATTAGGGGCTAAATGAACAAGTGAGGGATAGGAACCCTCACATCAGCCACAACCTTTCCATAAGGTCTTTTGCAATTACAAACACCACCTTTGCTAGTGTAGACAGCCCCTTCTAAGAGTTCTGCCCCTATCCCCCAAGCACTCCTATGAATATCTCACGGGAATGAAAACACATGTGTACATGGGCACACAGAGACATACATACCACTGAATCTGCAGGTACCCATTAGTATTAAGATCTCACAGAATCCCAGTTGTAATTGAATATCGTCCAATTATTCTAGGAAAAAAACACAGGGACTGCTGGGTGGGGGGGAAGCTTCTTTTGCCATCTGTCGCTGGATGTCTCTACCTGGGTTCACAACTGTTTCCAAGAAGCGCCTTTAGTAGTAACCCGTAGGTGGCAGTTGCCTTCTTCATGTTACAGTAGAGCTTCTATGATAACAGTTCTGAAGCTGATTTCATGTGATGTTACGTGAGTGTCCTTTGAAACTTAAGTTTGTTAATGAGGTAACTTTGGGAAGTGCTGTCCTACTGTGTGAGTGCTGGTAAAACAGGTTAGCATTTTCAAGAGTCTGACATGTCTCAAGGTTAAGGAATTTAACTTTTCAAACCCAGTGTTTCCCATGTCTATTCATATATAAAACATCTTTTGATAGCTTGAAAGACAATGATTATTTGCATAGCTCAATATGGAAAACAGTGTTCTAGCCAGAGTGCCATTTTGTTTTTTCCTGGATGACTTTGCCATCACTTTTTCTATGATGCTTTTTTATTCTTCTAAGTTCTCTAGTAGAACTTTGGCATCCCTTCAAACAACAAACCTTCATCTCCTGGATAATTTCTTTATTGTACCACCATTGTCTCCTTCAGTGATATTAGCTGTAAACTACAGGATCATGGCTATTTGTATATACAAATTTAAGAAGTCCCCATATCAATTCTTGATTCTTGTCCTTTGATTCACTTGGCATATCAGCGTGGCTTTTCGTTCTCCAGAGGCGTGAACTCCTTCTCTCCTTTCCTTTGTCCATCTGGCAGTTTTGAGTCACCATTAAAGAGTTGGAGTTGGATGCTGGAAGGGTGAGGCGTCTACACTGGTTGGGAGAAGGAAAACAGAGGATATAGATGTGCATTTGGTTATTATCCTACTTCCCTGATTATAATCTTCATGTCTCCAATCAAATATCATCATCATCATTTTGTTAGTAGGAGTAATAGTAGTTTGTTTAGTGTTCAGGCCAAGCATATGTGAGAACACATGTCAATGTTTTCTTTGGTCCTCTCAGCAACCCCATAATGTATGCCTTGCTTTTCTCACTTTACAAATAGGCTTAGGTAAATGAAGTGACTTTCCCACTCACATGGGTAAATGACAGAGCCAGAAATCATACATAGGTCATTTTAGCACAGAGCTTTTGTCCCTCACTGTAACTGCTGCTCCCCAGTATTGCTCTCCTCTTACAAGCCAGGTGCTGACATGCTCCCAGATTTCAGTAGCTTCCACTCTGGGTTCTGCTTTACCAGGACTGCACCTGAACCTTGAGCCAAAAAGAAAACACTTGTTATTGAATCTTAACTGTGGTGCTAAAAATGGAAACTCACCATACATTTCTCTAACAGATGTTGATGATGACTATCAAAATAATTGAAAATATCCAATTTTTAAAACAAAGGCATAAAAAGGGTAAAACTTGAATTTACATTAGATGGTAAACATATTTTCTGGCCTCAAAATAGATCCCTTTGATTGTCCTTAGTGCAGAATCACGATAGCATTTAAGGAATGCTTGCAGAACTTACTGGCAAAAGACAGAAATAGTTACCCAAATGCAAGACATCACAGAGACCATGAGGGGCAAAACTGCAAATGTAGTTTGTTATGAGAGCAGCTGTGTTGCATATTAAGACAGTCTTCATGCATGGTTAATTATTATTTATTGAGTATCTGTTGTGTACAAATGGGTGACTCATTAAGAAGGAAGTTGCTATGGCATAAACACTGATTAACATTTATGAAATGTCATAAAAAGTATTTTAATATTAAAATCTCAATCCTTTGAAATACTGACACATTGCAAAAAGGAGTAATTAAAATAAATATTTGATGGAATTTTATTGTTTAAAATAGGATGAAAATCAATGAGGGATATAATACACAGTGATATAATAAAGTGGCTAATATATAACTACATATTTTTTGAAGAAGGCAAAAACCAATTAGACACACTTCTCATTTATTTTAATAAACATTGTGTGTGTGTGTATACAACTATACTACACATTACCCAAAACTGTTGTAGAGTTTAGTAAGTAAGACTCTTTTAAGTACACATGGCATTAAATAAAAATACAAGAGGTAAATAATTTTTAATTTGAATATTGTGCTCTGGTAATTGCTGGTCCCACTTACTGTGAACTATGTAGGATGAGGAAATCTGTGCCAAAGAGGACAGTGTATCCTCTCCTGTGTACATACTCTGTTAACACATGGTGAATTTTTTCCTTTTTTTTTAATTTTATATTTTATTTTTTAAAATTTACATCCAAATTAGTTAGCATATAGTGCAACAATGATTTCAGAAGTAGATTCCTTAGTGCCCCTTAACTATTTAGCCCATCAGGCCTCCCACAATCCCTCTAGTAACCCTCAGATTGTTCTCCATATTTATGAGTCCCTTCTGTTTTGTCCCCCTCCCTGTTTTTATAGTATTTTTGTTTCCCTTCCCTTATGTTCATCTGTTTTGCCTCTAAAAGTCCTCATATGAATGAAGTCATATGATTTTTGTCTTTCTCTGGCTGACCAATTTCACTTAGCATAATACCTTCCAGTTCCATCCATGTAGTTGCAAATGGCAAAATTTCATGCTTTTTGATTGCCGAGTAACATTCCATCGTATATATATATACCACATCTTCTTTATTCATCCATCCATGGACATTTGGGCTCTTTCCATACTTTGGCTATTGTTGATAGTACTGCTCTAAACATGGGGTTGCATGTGTCCCTTCGAAACAGCACACCTGTATCCCATGGATAAATGCCTAGTAGTGTAATTGCTGGGTTGTAGGGTAATTCTATTTTTAGTTTTTTGAGAAACCTCCATACTGTTTTCCAGAGTGGCTGCACAAGCTTGCATTGCTACCAGCAGTGCAAAAGAGATCATCTTTCTCTGCATCCTAGCCAACATCTGTGGTTGCCTAAGTTGTTAATGTTAGCCATTCTGACAGGTGTAAGGTAGTATCTCATTGTGGTTTTGATTTGTATTGCCCTGCTGTTGAGTGATGTTGAGCATTTTCTCATGTGTCGGTTGGCCATCTGGATGTATTTCTTGGAGAAGTGTCTATTCATGCCTTTCACCCATTTCTTCACTGGATTATTTGTTTTTTGGGTGTTGAGTTTGATAATTTCTTAATAGATTTTGGATACTAACCCTTTATGTGATATGTCATTTGCAAATATCTTCTCCCATTCTGCCAGTTGCCTTTTAGTTTTGCTGATTGTTTCCTTCGCTGTGCACAAGCTTTTTTTTTTTTGATGAGGTCCCAATAGTTCATTTTTGTTTTTGTTTCCCTTGCCTCAGGAGACGTGTTGAGTAAGAAGTTGCTGCGGGCAGGATCAAAGAGGTTTTTGCCTGCTTTCTCCTCGAGGATTTTTATGGCCTCATGTCTTACATTGAGGTCTTTCATCCATTTTGAGTTCATTTTTGTGTATGGTGTAAGAAAGTGGTCCAGTTCATTGTTCTGCATGTCGCTATCCAGTTTTCTCAGCATCACTTGCTGAAGAGACTGTCATTATTCCATTGGATATTCTTTCCTGCTTTGTCAAAGATTAGTTGGCCATACATTTGTGGGTCCATTTCTGGGTTCTCTATTCTGTTACATTGATCTGAGTGTCTGTTCTTGTGCCAGTACCATACTGTCTTGATGATTACAACTTTGTAGTATAGCTTGAAGTCTGGGATTGTGATGCCTCCTGCTTTGGTTTTCTTTTTCAAGATCACTTTGGCTATTCGGGACCTTTTCTCGTTCCATACAAATTATTTGTTTAGGATTATTTGTTCAGCTCTGTGAAGAATGCTGGTGTTATGTTGATAGGGATTGCATTGAATGTGTAGATTGCTTTGAGTAGTATCGACATTTTAACAATATTTGTTCTTCCTATCCAGGAGCATGGAATCTTTTTCCATTTTTTTTGTGTCTTCAATTTCTTTCATAAGCTTTCTATAGTTTTCAGTGTATAGATTTTTCACCTCTTTGGTTAGATTTATTTCTAGGTATTTTATGATTTTTTTGTGCAACTGTAAATGGGATCGATTCCTTGATTTCCCTTTATGTCACTTCATTGTTGGTGTATAGGAATACAACCAATTTCTGTGTGTTGATTTTATATCCTGCAACTTTGCTGAATTCATGAATCAATTCTAGCAGTTTTTTGGTTGAATCTTTTGGGTTTTCCATATAGAGTATCATGTCATCTGCGAAGAGTGAAAGTTTGACCTCCTCCTGGCCAATCTGGATGCCTTTTATTTCTTTGTGTTGTCTGATTGCACAGGCTAAGACTTCCAATACTATGTTGAATAACAGTGGAGAGAGTGGACATCCCTGTCTTGTCCCTGACCTTAGTGGGAAAGCTCTCAGTTTTTCCCCATTGAGGATGATATTAGCGTTGGATCATTCATATATGGCTTTTATGATCTCGAGGTATGATCCTTCTATCCCTACTTTCTTGAGGGTTTTTATCAAGAAAGGATGTTGTATTTTGTCAAATGCTTTCTCTGCATCTATTGAGAGGATTATGTGGTTCTTGTCCTTTCTTTTATTGATGTGATGAATCACGTTAATTATTTTGTGGATATTGAACCAGCCCTGCATCCCAGGTATAAATCCCCCTTGGTTGTGGTGAATAATTTTTTTAATGTATTACTGGATCTGGTTGGCTAATATCTTGTTGAGGATTTTTGCATCCATGTTCATCAGGGAAATTGGTCTATAGTTCTCCTTTTTCGTGGGGTCTCTGTCTGGTTTTGGAATCAAGGTAATGCTGGCTTCAAAGAAAGAGTTTGGAAGTTTTCCTTCCATTTCTATTTTTTGGAACAGCTTAAAGAGAATAGGTATTAACTCTTCCTTAAATATTTGGTAGAATTCTGCTGGAAAGCCATCTGGCCCTGGACTCTTGTTTTTTGGCAGATTTTTGATGACTAATTCAATTTCCTTACTGGTTAAGGGTCTGTTCGAATGTTCTGTATCTTCCTGTTTCAGTTTTGGTAGTGTATATGTTTCTAGGAATTTGTCCATTCCTTCCAGATTACCCATTTTATTGGTATATAATTGCTCATAATATTCTCATATTATTGTTGTTATTTCTGCTGTGTTGGTTGTGATCTCTCCTCTTTCATTCTTAACTTTATTTATTTGGGTCCTTTCCTTTTTCTTTTTGATCAAACTGGCTAGTGGTTTATCACTTTTGTTAATTCTTTCAAGGAACCAGCCTCTGGTTTCATTGATCTGTTCTACTTTTTTGTTGTTGTTGTTTCAATAGCATTAATTTGTGCTCTAATCTGTATTATTTCCTGTCTTCTGCTGGTTTTGGGTTTTATTTGCTGTTCTTTTTCCAGCTCCTTAAGGCATAGGGTTAGGTTTGTATGTGAGATCTTTCTTCCTTCTTCAGGAAGGCCTGGATTGCTATATACTTTCCTCTTATGAACACCTTTGCTGCATCCCTGAGGTTTTGGGTTGTGGTGTTATCATTTTCATTGACTTCCACATACTTCTTAATTTCTTCTTTAACTTGTTGGTTAGCCCATTCATTCTTTAGTAGGACGTTCTTCGGCCTCCAAGTATTTGTTATCTGTCCAAATTTTTTCTTGTGGTTGATTTCAAGTTTCAGAGCATTGTGGTCTGAAAATATGCATGGTATGATCTCGATCTTCTTGTACTTACTTAGGACTGATTTGTGTCCCAGTATTTGGTCTATTCTGGAGAACGTTCCATGTGCACTGGAGAAGAATGTATATTCTGCTGCCTTAGGATGAAATGTTCTGAATATATCTGTTAAGTCCATCTGGTCCATCGTATCATTCAAAGCTATTGTTTTCTAACTGAGGGTTGATGGGGGGTGGGAGGGAGGGCGGGGTGGGTGATGGGTATTGAGGAGGGCACCTTTTGGGATGAGCACTGGGTGTTGTATGGAAACCAATTTGACAGTAAATTTCATATATTAAAAAAAATAAAAATAAAAATAAAAATAAACAAAAAAACAAAAAAAACAAAAAGAGGCTGCATGGTGAATGTGGGAGCAATAAAATGAATTTGATTTTCAAAAAAAAAACAACTATTGTTTTCTTGTTGATTTTTTGATTAGATGATCTGTCCATTGCTGTGAGTGGGGTGTTGAAGTCTCCTACTATGATGGTATTACTATCAATGAGTTTATTTATGTTTGTGATTAATTGATTTATATATTTGGGTGTTTCCACATTTGGCACAAAAATATTTACAATTGTTAGGTCTTCTTGGTGGGTAGACCCCTTAATTATGACATAATGCCCTTCTATATCTCTTGATACAGTCTCTATTTTAAAGTCTAGATTTTCTGATATAAGTATGGCTACTCCAGCTTTCTTTTGTTGACCATTAGCATGATGGTTCTCCATCCCCTTATTTTCAATCTGAAGGTGTATTTAGGTCTAAATTGGATCTCTTGTAAACAGCATATAGATGGATCTTGTTTTCTTATCCATTCTGTTATCCTATGTCTTTTGATTGGAGCATTGAGTCCATTGACATTTAGAGTGAGTACTGAAAGATATGAATTATTGCCATTATGATGCTTGTAGAGTTGGAGTTTCTGGTGGTGTTCTCTGGTCCTTTCTAATCTTTGTTGCTTTTGGTGTGTGTGTGTGTGTGTGTGTGTGTGTGTGTGTGTGTTCATCTTTTCTCCCCTCAGAGAGTCCCCCTTAAAATTTCTTGCAAGGCTGGTTTAGTGGTCACAAACTCCTTTAACTTTTGTTTGGGAAACTTTTTATCTCTCCTATTTTGAATGAGAGCCTTGCTGGATAAAGAATTCTTGGCTGCATATTTTTCTGATTCAGCACTCCTTTCTGACCTGTCAAGTTTCTGGGGTTAGGTCTGCTGCAAACCTGATCTGTCTTCCCTTGTAGGTTTGGGACTTTTTTCCCTTGCTGCTTTCATGATTCTCTCCCTGCCTGAGTATTTTGTGAATTTGACTATGATATGCCTTATTGATGGTTGGTTTTGTTGAATCCAGTGGGGTTCCTCTGTGCTTCCTGGATGTTGATGTCTCTGTCTTTCCCCAGGTTAGGAAAGTTTTCCACTATGATTTGCTCACATAACCCTTCTACCCCTATTTCTCTCTCTTCCTCTTCTGGGACCCCTATGATTCTGATGTTGTTCCTTTTTAATGAGTCACAGATTTCTCTAATTCTTAAATTGTGCTCTTTTGCCTTAATCTCCCTCTTTTTTTCTGCTTCGTTATTCTCTATAAGTTTGTCCTCTGTATCGCTGATTCTGTGTTCTGCCTCATCCATCCTTGCTGCCACTACATCCATTTGTGATTGCAGCTCAGTTATAGCATTTTAAATTTCATTCTATTTTTTACTTCTTTTATCTCTGCAGAAAGGGATTCTAATCTATGTTCGACTCCAGCTAGTATTCTTATTATCATGATTGTAAATTCTGGTTCAGACATCTTGCTTGTATCTGTGTTGGTTAAGTCCCTGGTTATTGTTTCTTCATGCTCTTTCTTTTGGGGTCAATTCCTTCGTTTTGTCATTTTGAAGGGAGAAAAGGAATTAATGAGGTTGAAAAATAGAAATAAAAAAATTAAAATTAAAAAATATTAAATTAATAAATTAAACACACACTCACAAAAATCAAATAATTGATGCTAGATCCTAGGTGTGTTTTGGTCTGGGTGTTGAAAGTGGTTTGACAGATTAGAGAAAAAAAGGGGGGGGGAAGGAAATCGTTTGAGAGTTTGAAAAAATGAATATACTGAAGTAGACTAAAATGAGATGGGAGTTAAATAGAATTTGAAAAAATAGTGACAAAAGTAAAGAATATAGTAGAAAAAAAATTTTAAAGTATTAAAAAAATTAAAAATAAAAATGAATTTTGTCTTTTTCTGTATTCAAGAAAAACAAAAAAGAAAAGAAAGATAAAAAAAGAAAAAAGGAAATCATTTGAAAACTTGAAAAAGTGAATACACTGTAGTAGACTAAAATAAAATGATGGAAGTAAAATAGAATTTAAAAAAAATCACGTAAAAGCAAAAAACATAGTAAAAAATAAAGAAAAATATTCTTAATAGAAATTGAAAGTAAAAATGAAGTTTTTCTCTTTCTGCGTTCAAGAAAAAGAAATGAAAAAGGGAAAAACAGAAAAGGAAAAAAAGGAAATGGTTTGTAAGTTTGAAAAGGTGAATACACAGAAGTAGACTAAAGTAAAATGATGGAAGTAAAATAGAATTTTAAAAAATTTACACAAAAGTAAAAAATATAGTAACAAAAATTAAACAAAAATATTTTTAATAAAAATTTAAAATAAAAATTAATTTTTTCTCCTTCTGTATTCAAGAAAAAGAAAAGGAGTGTAAAAGAGAAAGAAAAAAAAAAAGAAAGAAAATTGAATAGATGGACCTGCTAACAGATTGAAGTAGGACTGAAATTAGTTCGTTTTCCCCCAGAAGTCAGACTATGTAGTGCTGTATAGTCCATAAACTAATCAGGCAGTGAGACTTGTGTTCTTGAAGAACTAAGTTGGCCCAGTTGGGTGGGGCTCAGCGTAACGGCCACTAGATGGCGCTGCTAGCCTACTGGGGTGGAGTGTTGTGGTGCTCGTAGGTGCTTCTGCGCATGCACAGGAGTGGTTAAAATGGTGCCATCCAGCTACCCAGTCTCTAGTTTTGGATCTCTGTTCTCCCAGATCACCGATCGTGCACCTGTCCTCTGTCTTCAGCTTTCATCCACTCCCCTCCTTTTTATTCTCTGTGACCAGGCCCCAGGCAGTACCTCTCTTCTGAGTGTTGTCTCAGATGCAGATGTTTTCCCTGGCCCCTTACTTCTGAAGGGTTGTGGCTTTGACCCTTTCCGCCCCTCTGCGGGAGGGTCTCACTGAGCAGTGGTCGAATGTCGGCTGCACCCAGGAATGCTTGCTGGACCCTGCTGCTGCCAGTGCCCTGAGACTGCAACCAGGTGCCAGCCCACCTCAGAAAAAGTTCGTGAGATAGTGTAGCAGCAGTGTTTCAGAAATTATGGAAAATCACAACACACATCTTGTGCCAGGCTTCACCCTTAATAACCTTGTTCCACCTGTGCATGTGAGCGTTCTCTGGAGTCTGCTGGGACCAAGTGGCCTCAACAGTCCCTACCAAATGTCTTTCCAGCAGTGGAACCACTTTTCCACATGTGGCCCAAGAACCTCCTGTACCCCACTCTGTTCCTGGGGATTTGCCCTTCCCACTAGGGTGCCGCCAGGTATCCAGCTGCAGAGTTGCAGACTCTGCGCTCCCCTTGTTTACATTCTTAATGGAATTTAAACCCTCTCCTTTCTCCTTTCTCCCTTTTTAGTTTAGTCCCTTCAGCTGTTTCCAGTTTTCCATTTTCTCTCCAGCTGCTTTTGGGGAGGGGTGCTTTTTCAGTATTCTCTCTCCCCACTCCAGTCTCCATCCTCTCTCCATTCGCAAAAGCCCCTCCCTTCCTCCTTCTCGCTCCCCAAGTTCACCTCTCCACGCCGCATACCTGCTAAATTCTGTGGTTCAGGTTGTGCAGATTGTTGTGTTAATCCTCCAGTCAGTTTTCTAGGTGTGTAGGATGGTTTAGTGTTGGTCTGGTTCTATTTCATGAAGGCAAGACACACAAAAAACTTCCATGCTGTTCCACCATCTTGGCTCCTCCCAACATGTGTGAATGTAACTTATTTTTTTTTTATCTCCTAAACCTACTCGTTTTTATTCTCTTTTATGGAACAGTGTTATAGCGTTTTAAGTAATTTTAGACCAAGTGGTTTACACTCAGGAGCTTAACAAAAACAACAAAATATTTGGTTAAGCAACCTTTTTGGAAAAATAATTTAAAATGTGGAGGTATAAGGACAAAGAAAAGTGGAAAAATAATTTAAAATGTGGAGGTATAAGGACAAAGAAAAGTCCATCATTATCCACTTTTGACAACATAAGTACTCACTAAAATATGGCTTTTGATGAAGTATGTAATTAGCCTCTTTTCCATGGACTGTAAAATGAACTGTGCCTCCAATCCCCACCTTCCATTCTGTGATGACAAGTTACAATCTTCAAACTTTGGGGAAGTCCTAGTAGTCTTTGTGTTCACTCAGTGATACAGATTCTCACTTGCTCTTCCAAGAGCTCATAAAACAAGCTCATTATATGACATGACAAGGAAAACTCTTCTACTCGATGCCCTTTGTAAGCATGTCTTTGGGAAAAGCCTAAGAAAATATAAGGGTTGAAAAGATAAGGGTGGGGAAAGTGTATACAAAATAAAGTTAAAAAGGATAACAGATCTGATAATTAAAAAATATACATTCATTTTGATGAACACAGGAAGACATTTGCTAAACAAAAGTTTCCAAAGGTTTTTATACCCTCCTCAGATACCTTGTTTTCAGTGCCCTTCTCAGTTCTGAGTGAAAGCAAACCATATTCCCTCCACTTAATGCAGTAATGGATGATGGCTAGGTATACTCATAATTTAATAACAGTGTATAGTGTACATGCAAAGTTTTATTGGTATTTCATTTCTGTTCTAGTTTCTAAATTAGAACGTGATTTGTCTAAGATTAGGGTGGATTCTTAAACTACGGACTTTTAAAAAGGTAACCTTTTAGTTTTCAGAATATTATGTTACACTCTGGATTTTGTATCCAACTCTGGGCGTGTTGTTAGATTTAATCCATTTTGACAAACATCTACTTAGTGCCTCTTATGTGTGAAACACTCCTCTGAGGAGTTAGGTTCTTGAATGGAGAAGATCCTGGCATAAATGATACGATGTGAAGAACTAAAACTTTAAATCTTTGTGATGTCAGTGAGCTCACAAAATTGGGGAGACAGAGAAAAATTAGTATGGGGATAATGTATGAAAGATCAGGAGGACCCAAACCCTAGCTAGAGTCAGCTAGGTTCAGTGTGAACACTGAGTGAATGGAGGGTAATCAAGGACATGAAGTGAAACAGACTGGGCATCACGTTGGGCTTTGTGATCGGGCTAAGGAGTGTGACTTTTTCTAAGCAGGGGAAGGACGACTCTGGTAGCTCCGTGGCTCATGAATAGGAAGAGACAAACTGGAGAACAGAGAGATTAATTAGGTTATTGTAGTAGTCCTGTGAGAGACAATGTGAATCTGAACTAAGAAAACAGTATTGGAGGAGATGAAAAAGAGTTCAAAATGACTTATGAATCTGAATTGACAGCAATCACTATTTGATTAGACAGGGCACACTCGGGAACAGAAGATTGCTCCCAGGATCCTGGTTGGAGGGCAGCACCTTAGCGGTGCCATACTGTCCCCTTAGAAGGAACCTATCAAAGGTGGAAAGACCATTTTTATTTTACTTTTCCTTATTATTAAAACATGAATGAAACACTGAGGTTAACAGACAAATACCAAAGGAAACCATAATTGGTTCTTCATGGAAAGGGTACTTCTGAAGTGCAGAACATCTTCAACATCTCTTTCCCTATTGAGACATCAGCTTTCTGAAATTCCGGGTGCCTGGTGTTTTTTCTCCACTTATTACTTGATTTTGTTGAATGTATTTTGATAACATCATGAACTGTGATAAAACAGCTCAAATGACACTCAATTGGAAGGCTGCAATTGCTAACTAAGTAAGACTAAGCAGATGTTGTGGGGTCATTTCTTCTTATCAAATAATAAATAATAATAATCTTATCAAATAATAAATCTGTTAGCCTGAGGAATGAAACATAAGCAAGCTTCTTACATAGTCAAAGGTCATAACTGTATTCAGGCTTGTCTGTTTAGCCATATCCACTATATAGAAATGAATGCTAGTCAAATTCATGAAGCGCCTATCTAGATTAAGAACTAAAAGGATTCAGTGCACTTGTGACATTTCATTTAATGGTAAAATCCATCATGTTTGTTGTAATTTCTGGTATTTGCACAAGAGGTCATGTGCATTTGTTGTCATTACCATTGTAAATTTTTCTCTCAATGCCTGTATGTGGATGGTGCTAGAAGAGATACCACATTTTTGCTTAAAAGCATTACATTTCTTCTCTTCAGAATAATTAGCCAATGGTATAAAACTTTCCACTTTTTATTTTGATCCCCAAATCCTCCTATTTCCAGTATTTTCTCTGTTTCTACTAACAAAACATTATATCTCATTGTTGAAAGCTTAGTTTCTATGATTACTTTTTGTTTTTCCTTCTTCCTTCTCCCATGAGTCACAGTGCCAGCACACCTTGCTGATTGTTTCATTGCGTGGCCTTTTTCATTTGGTAAAAATATGATATCTGCTTCCCCCTATTCAAGCTTCAGTAGGTAGGTTGGAGCTGCCCTGTCTAGTATCCTGGTCCTGAGCCACAGTGTCCAGTGGGCACTTTGCACATAGCTAGTCTGAACTGAGACATGATGAAAAAAAACACTAGATTTCAAATATTTCCTATAAAATTAAAGGGATATAAAAATATTAATTTTTAGTTTGATTACACTTCGAAATGGTTGCATTTTTGGACATATTAGGTTAAATAAAATCTGTGATGATCTTATTTTTATTTTTATTATTTCTTATTATTCTTATTTTTAATATTATTACTAGAAAATTCTGTATTTCATATGTGGCCTGTATTGTATTTCTGTTACATGGCATGGCAATAAATGGCCCTAAAGAAGTCATGCTTCCCGCAACTAGACGTGAGAGGAACTATGATATCATAAGATGGTAAGACCCTCAGAAGGGTGTGAAGAGGAGAGTGAGTCATCCTTTCTGATGAGCACCTGAGGAGGGGTCCACAGGAGAAGTGATATTGGACCATCCTCAGAAGAGGAGGACATTAGCAGTTCAGTAGAGAAAACCACACTGGTAAAGTTTTGGTGACAAGAAAGAGGTTGCCGACGTCATCTCCTCAGATGTTATTTAATCACATCACCCTAGAAACTAAACACCTGTCAGGAAAGTATTTCAAGGCCTTACCAGTGGCACTCGGCAGCACGTGTGTCCCCTGCCCTGCCTTCCTCTGGCACGGACTAGCCCCGTCAGTGAGGGTGGGGAGGCAGTGCCCCTCTGGGGCTATCAGATTGGTGGGGGACCATGTGGGGCTGGCCTCAGGTTGTGGCTCCTGAGGGGGGAAAGCAAGATGTAGCCACCTGACACCTGTGAGAAACCCCAATGGGGAATGGGAAGGGAAGAGGAGGATTCCTGGGGTTGTGTCTAGTGAGAATCAGGACATCTTACTGTTCACCACAAAGTATTCAGGAGTGAGGAGAGTGAACAAAACAAATGGAGAACGGAATGAAGGAAGTGCGGGTGGGAACAGTTTCCAAAAGGAATGCTTTGTACATGGAGATAAGCCCATAAGGAGAGTAGAGAGAAGAAGTGGGGGTTATACACGAGGTGGTGAAGGATCTTTCGAGGGTTGTAATTAAGGCTCTGGCATACACTGCCTCTTCACTGTGGGCTAGCTGCTTAATCTCCGTGAGTTTCAGTTTCCTGGTGTGTAAAATGTATAACAAAGACTTCCATGCAGGCTAGTAAGAATTAGAGACAACATGAAACACAGCATCCGGTACCTGTAATATTCAATAAGTGTCAGCTATTATGTTTGGCCACTCTTGGTTAACTGATTTTGAATATTTGCCTAATTTTGGCTGACTCCCTGGAAGGAATTGGGCGTTAAGTGTCTTATCTAAATCTGTTCATAAATTTTTTTAAGTTTATTTATTTTGAGAGAGCGAGAGCGCAAGAGTGTGAACAGGGGAGGGGCAAATACAGAGGAAGGGAGAGAGAGAGAGAATTCCAAGCAGGCTCTGAACTGACAGCGTGGAGCCTGACATGGGGCTCCAACTCGCAAACCACAAGATCGTGACCTGAGCTGAAATCAAGAATTGGATGCTTAACCGACTGAGCCACCCAGGCACCCCTGTGACCTATTGTTTTTAAAGGGAAAATTAAAAGACAATTCAAGGAAAACATGCTTTATTTAAAGAACTTTGAAACACATGGTTTCCCCCACTCCCACCCCATTTAATGTCACTGAACCCAGGGACTGGGTCATTACAAAGTCAGCCAGACTGAAGTAGTTGTTCCTGACTGTGCATCTGGAGACTCGTTACTTCTGGTGGCTTGTGTACACAAATGCAAACCTAAATATTTCAATCCACAAAACCTCTAAAGATTATTTGAAGAAAGACTATGAGACATAGTGATTGTTTGAAACATTCCTTTGTTCATAGTTTGGTGAAATCCAGACGTTTCATCATTCAGACTTGTTGAATCATGAACCTGTGGCCACAGAGGATGGTGTAGGTGGAAAGCCATGGACAACAGTAATGGAAGTTTGAAAAATGGGTCATAAGAGTTAGAGTTGGGACACGAGGAACTGTTAGGAATTGCTTCACCAAATTATTTCGCTCATACTGGCTTTTACGGGTTCCCAGAGTGAATGTGATAAAAAATTTATCTCTGAATAAGTCTAAAGAAATATTTCAGTATTTGTCAAAGGAAATTCAAAGAGATATGAAAGCACCATGTTATGGTTTAACTGCTTATGTATTTTTTTACTTTCTTGGTGGTACATAAAATAATCATGGATCTTACAATTTATGGAGTCTTAGAGTTTATGAAATGCAGTATTTTTTCAACCTATTGTGAAAGAGAATATAAATGAACACATGAAGCCCCGAATCATCTCCGATTTACCAGGTATTCTTAATGTGACCAAACACTGTGGCAGGCCAAGGGCAGAGCCAGGGAGTAAGGAAAATATATCTTTGATTTTGGTTCCTTTTGTTCTTTCTGAAATGGCAAAGAAGTCGGTACAAAGGGCAAAGGATTTGGAGTGCAGACTCAGGGCTTTAGTTCTTCAGTAATTGCTGGATTTGTGAACTTGTGTGGGTCATGGCAGCTCTGGGTTTTCTCTGGCGATAATAATACGCTTGCTTTGTGTTCTTCAGAAGGTGGTTAGTTAAAAAGCACGTTGGAAAAGCACTCCAAAATATTAGTTATCCTCCTTTTTCTTGTTTTACAGATAAAAGAAAGGAACTCAGATTTATTTGTGTGGAGGACATGGGGTGGAGGGAGATTCATATACGGGGATCTGTTCACACCCACAGTCATACCCTGTGACTGACCAGTTACAGTCTAGAGTGTACATGTAGCCACGTGCTTCAGTTCCCAGGAGCTGGAGGAATAATCCCGTGGGAGGCGTTGCTGAATGCATCCTCAGGAAAAGAGTCATGGTGTTTCTAAGAGATACTTCCTGATGTCCTCTGCTACTCAGGTTAGGGCATCCCGAGGTCCCTCCTCCTCCTGGCCCAGCATCCGCACTCTTCGCTTCCGGCTGTTGAGGAGTCCTGGTTCCCTGCCCCAGCTCCCCTTCTTCAACAGTGAGTGCCCTGGGCTGGTCTGCCACTACTCGTCTCTCTCTGATTAGGAAAACATAGTATTTGTGCTCAGCATCTTATTCCCTCAGAGCCAGTCTTTCTGTGGCTTCTGGCTGTTAAATAACTAAAACTAGACTTTAAAGATCATCTCATTTTAATAAAAATCATTAAGAAATGATCTTGAAGCAGATTTCTTTTTTCAGTCTTTTTTGAAAAACTTTTTAATGTTTGTTTATCTTTGAGAGACAGAGACAGAGCATGAGCAGGGGAGGGGCAGAGAGAGAGGGAGAGACAGAATCCGAAGCAGGCTGCAGGCTCTGAGCTGTCAGCACAGAGCCTGATGCGGGGCTCGAACCCATGGGCTGCAAGATCATGAACTGAGCTGAAGTTGGACATCCAACCGAGTCACCCAGGTGCCCCCCCCCCTTTTTTTTAGTCTTAACGGAGGAGCTACAGTTCAAAGGGTATAAACTTTCAGTTGTAAGACTGGTGAATTTGGGGATCTAATGCACAGCATGGGGGTTACAGCTAACTGTCCTGCATCACATACTTGAGTTGTTGCTAACACAGTGGGCCTTCATTGTTCTTAGCACAGAAGAGAAATGGCAACTATGTCTCAGGGGGAGAGAGATGGTAGTTAATACTGTGGTAGTAAATCAAATCAAGGTGTCATACATCTTAAACTTGCAGTGTTCTGTCAGTTGTATCTCAGTAAAACTCCAGGGGGCGCTAATGGTGGGGCTTTAAGGTGAGGTGGAGAGAGAAAGGCACCTTGACCAATGTTGGGAAATTAACTTACTGAGGAAATAGTGAGTGCTTAGGGTCCTCCACTGACGTATTATAGGCATTCATTTACTTCATTTATATCTTGAGTTAATCTTTACTGAGGCAATTCAGACATTTCCATTAAACATTGTTAAGGTCTTTAAAGTGGAGTGTTAAAGTCCCTTGCAATCACCACATTCTTATCAATAAGGTTGCTTATGTTTATGAGTAATTGTTTTATATATTTGGGGGCTCCGGTATTCGGTGCATAGACATTTATAATTGTTAGCTCTTCCTGATGGATAGACCCTGTGATTATTATATAATGCCCTTCTTCATCTCTTGTTACAGCCTTTAATTTAAAGTCTAGTTTGTCTGATATAAGTATGGCTACTCCAGCTTTCTTTTGACTTCCAGTGGCATGATAAATAGTTCTCCATCCCCTCACTCTCAATATGAAGGTGTCCTCAGGTCTAAAATGAGTCTCTTGTAGACAGCCAATAGATGGGTCTTGTTTTTTTATCCATTCTGATATCCTGTGTCTTTTGGTTGTTGCATTTAGTCCATTTACATTCAGTGTTATTATAGAAAGAAATGGGTTTAGAGTCATTGTGATGTCCGTAGGTTTCATGCTTGTAGTGATGTCTCTGGTACTTTGTCTCACAGGATCCCCCTTAGGATCTCTTGTAGGGATGGTTTAGTGGTGACGAATTCCTTCAGTTTTTGTTTGTTTGGGAAGACCTTTATCTCTCCTTCTATTCTAAATGACAGACTTGCTGGATAAAGGATTCTCGGCTGCATATTTTTTTCTGTTCAACACAGTGAAGATCTCCTGCCAATCCTTTCTAGCCTGCCAAGTTTTAGTAGAGAGATCAGTCACGAGTCTTATAGGTCTCCCTTTATATGTTAGAGCACGTTTATCTTTAGCCGTTTTCAGAATTTTCTCTTTATCCTTGTATTTTGCCAGTTTCACTATGATATGTTGTGCAGAAGATCAATTCAAGTTACATCTGAAGGGAGTTCTCTGTGCCTCTTGGATTTCAATGCCTTTTTCCTTCCCCAGATCCAGGAAGTTCTCAGCTATTATTTCTTCAAGTACACCTTCAGCACCTTTCCCTCTCTCTTCCTCCTCTGGAATACCAATTATGCGTATATTATTTCTCTTTAGTGCATCACTTAGTTCTCTAATTTTCCCCTCATACTCCTGGATTTTTTTATCTCTCTTTTTCTCAGCTTCTTCTTTTTCCATAATTTTATCTTCTAGTTCACCTATTCTCTCCTCTGCCTCTTCAGTCCGAGCCATAGTTTTCTCCATTTTATTTTGCAGTTCATTGATAGCATTTTTTAGCTCTTCCTGGCTGTTCCTTAGTCCCTTGATCTCTGTAGCAAGAGATTCTCTGCTGTCCTTTATACTGTTTTCAAGCCCAGTGATTAATTTTATGACTATTATTCTAAATTCACTTTCTGTTATATTGTTTAAATCATTTTTGATCAGTTCGTTAGCTGTTGTTATTTCCTGGATGTTTTTCTGAGGGGAATTCTTCCGTTTCGTCATTTTGGATAGTCCCTGGAGTGGTGTGGGACTGCAGGGCACTTCCCCTGTGCTGTCTTGAATAACTTGCGTTGGTGGGCGGGGCCACAGTCAGACCTGATGTCTGTCCCCAGCCCACCGCTGGGGCCACAGACTGGTGTGTGCCTTCTCTTCCCCTCTCCTAGGGGTGGGATTCACCGTGGGGTGGCGTGGCCCGTCTGGGCTACTTGCACACTGCCAGGCTTGTGGTGCTGGGGATCTGGCATATTAGCTGGGGTGGATCTGCAAGGTGCAGGGGGGCAGGAAGGGCAGGCTCAGCTCGCTTTTCCTTCGGAGATCCACTTTGGGAGGGGCCCTGCGGCACCAGGAGGGAGTCAGACCCACCAGAGGGATGGATCCGCAGAAGCACAGCATTCGGTGTTTGCGCGATGCAAACCAGTTTCCTGGCAGGAACTGGTTCCCTTTGGGATTTTGGCTGGGGGATGGGTGAGGGAGAAAGCACTGGCGAGTGCCTTTGTTCCCTGCCAAGCTGCACTCTGTCCTCTGGGGCTCAGCAACTCTGCCTCCCATTGTCCACCAGCCCTCCCGTTCTCCAAGCAGAGCTGTTAGCTTATAACCTTCCAGATGTCAAGTCCCGCTTGCTGTTGGAACACACTCCGTCCGGCCCCTCCGCTTTTGCAAGCCAGACTCGGGGGCTCTGCTTGGCCAGCGGGCCGCCCCTCCACCCCAGCTCCCTCCTGCCAGTCCATGGAGCATGCACTGCCTCCCCGCCCTTCCTACCCTCTTCCCTGGGCCTCTCATCTGCACTTGGCTCTGGAGACTCCGTTCTGCTAGTCTTCTGGCGGTTTTCTGGGTTATTTAGGCAGGTGTAGGTGGAATCTAAGTGATCAGCAGGACGCGCGGTGAGCCCAGTGTCCTCCTACGCCGCCATCTTCCCAGGATCCCCCTGTTAAGGTCTTTAAAATGACAGCTTTGAGATGGTCTGACTGTAACTCATCATAAATACATTTTACGCCCTGAGCCACAGCACACATATATGTTCATGTGTGTATATAAGGTACACATAATTAAAAAAACAAGAATAAAACAACTCTTAAAGATTGGAACCAGCAGTTTAACAAGCACTGATTTAGAAAAATAAGTTCCTTTGGCAAGCTTGACCAGAAAAATGTTCAGTGGCCTATAAGTTACTTTGTTCGAAAATAAGTATTTCAGAAAGCATTTCAGTGCTAAAATGTAACAAATAATATTAGATTACAGCCATCTGTGACTATTCCAATTCTGAATTTTCCATTACTACCTTATTTTTTTTCTCAGGGACTACATTTCTACACATAATTTTATAGCAGATAAATGACGTAGCGTAAGGATATTGTTTTTTATCAAATCTAGTCTGTGTTTTCTACTCTCTTTTTACCCTATCTTGGGCTTCCTTCTTATTTAGCTTTGGTTAAGAAATGATTTCTGTATCCATTGGCCTTGTTCACAAATGAGTACACTGTCTCTTACATTCTGTAAGAGAAAAACGGTCTATCCTTAAGTCAGAGCCTAAAGAATTTTCCTCTCCCAATATTAGTTTTTCACTAACTCTAATCCCATTAAACATTTCATTGTTTGGGATAACATGTCTTTTGCCTTTAAGGAAGTGCTTCATCATCATTCTTGCCTAAATATGTTGTTGGCAGTATGGAAAGGCAATTATAATATTTGATATTTAACATTTTTAGGTTAAAGATTCATTAAGTATTCCATTTTGTCATCATGAACAAATTCAGCAAAGGTGGATAAGAGTCTTTTGAAGCTAACTGTGTGTATGTAAAGTTGAAGAATGTGAATATAAAAATATATCATTTTAATTAAAGGAAGTTGCTTAGCCATTGAAGGAGTGACTTTTCTTCCTTATCACTATAGAATAATATGCTTGGTGAAACCATTGTAGAAAATAAACTATAATTATTCATTCATTCCATCCATTCCAGCAAGATGACTTCTGGGGATTAAAGATGTACATGGGAACAAGATTATAATCTAGCATAGGAAGCAGGCTTATAAAAATAATTAGAGTACAATGTGATCATTGAACTAGTTGAAATATATATAGCACAGTGGTACTAAATGGCATGAGGGAGAAGGGTTCAAAAGATGGGTTCCTTAAGCTGAATATTGGAGGAATGTGGAAGGAAGCTTATTCCAAAGGACAGAATAGTTGTGAGAAACCATCAAGATGTTTTCAATCTTTCAAGGCCTGCCTTAATTAATTAATTTCAAGGCCTGCCTTAATTAATTAATCTGATTCTGGCAGGTATGATTTCCTCCAAATTTACAAAAAGAGCTAGTTCATCATTGAAGGAGTCATTTTTCCCCCTGCTGATTTTACAATGATTGGCTGACTTGTGTCATTGTAGAAAATGGTCTCTACTTAAATTATACTGAATTTCTAAAGGGAAGTTACCACTACAAGACTGCGTATTTTTGCCCCCTTTGGTTTTCTCAGCTAAGTCTCTCCCTATGACAAAAGTAAGATTTTTTTCACCACTCAGTTTCCTGGCAAAGTTGCTTGTTTGCAAAGTCATACACCCAGCCCAGAGAAATGAAAAATTATTTTAGTCAGTGAGTTGGCAATGCTATTTATACAAATAGGTTAGGAACACTACAAAGATTTGAAAGATAGCCAAAATCTGAAATTGCAAAGCTCAGAGTTTGCATTGTGTAGTGGCAACAGTAGACAACAGACCCCACCAATTCTTTCCTCCTGACTTCAGCTCCCATATCTTTTTACCAGGTATTGAAAAGAACAGAGGTTGGGTGCTTGGGTGGCTCAGTCTGTTAAGCATCCCACTTCAGCTTAGGTCATGATTTCACAGTTCATGAGTTCAAGCCCTGTGTTGGGCTCTGTGCTGACAGCTCAGAGCCTGGAGCCTGCTTCGGATTCTGTGTCTCCCTCTCTCCTGCTTGCACTCTGTCTGTCTCTATCTCTCCCCAAAATAAACAAACACTAAAAAAACCTTAAAGAACAGAGTCATTTTTAAAAATATGAATTTGTGGTAGTATGGAGGTTTTCATTTATTTGCTTATTGTATTTCCATTAGAATTCAGATGTTATAAAAGCAGAGACCTCGTCTTATTGTATTTATTCCTGTATCTTCAATACATAGAACAGTGTGAAGCGTATAGTAAGAACTCAACAAATATTTGGTTGGTGAATGAATATATACTGAAATAAATCAGTACTGAGTGAAGTAAATCTTTTCTTCTAGCAATATTACTTTTTATAAACAGGAAGATGTGGTTGCATTCTTCTCAAAACCAGGGAAGCAGGGAATGAGCATTTTGTGATTTTTTTTAAACATTGCAATTTCAGGTATGTGGTTCATTTATTCATCTAAAATCTATTGAACATTTACTATTTCTTCCACAAAAATAAATAGACATGGTCTGTCCTTTCATAGAATGTAGACTGAGATGGAGTGGCAAATGTTTAAACAAGAAAGTGCTATAATATTGATCCTTAGTATTTATACAATTTACATTCTTAGTTTGAATAGTTCACTAGTAAGTACAGAGTAGTTATACACCATAAATAGTAATTTCACTTAGACATATATTTAAATTGTCCATGAGATAGGAGTTGGGCAGGGAGCTAGTCAGTGAGCTGAGACTGTTTTTCATCATCTGCACATTCATATACACATATGTTTTGTCTCCTTCTTAAGAAACATTTTTGGGAGAAATTTATGATGCTCTGGCTTTGTGAATTTAGGGATTTCCAAAGATTAGTCTGGATTGCTACAGGAATGACCTCTTCATCTCTTCAGTAAGATTTTAAGAGTCTACTATTATTTATGCATGCTAAAGTAGAGGAGTGTACAAGAAACCAAGATAGCAGAGGGGATGGGATGATAGAGTATGGCTGGTGAAGGGTGGGAAGAGGGAGTTCAAGAAAGTAGGGAAGTCTTTATTAAGAGGGAATGTGAGATGAGTGTTGAAGATTAATAGATTGAGTAGGAATTTCTCAGGTAATTAAAGTAGGAGGACAGTACAAGCAGAAGAAATAGCATATCAAAAAGTGCAGAAGTGTGAAATTATTCTTTGAATTTAGAAAATGAGAAGGCACATGGTGTTTTAAGAGGAGAAATTATAAGAGTGTCTGATGAAACAGGGCCATTGGCAACGAGCCAGGCCATTAAAAAATATGAACTCCTTGCAAAGGGGTCTGGATATTAATCAGGAGGAAGTCAGGAACCATTGAGAGATTTTAGTTGGGGAGAAACTTTTTCAGAAGAATGTCCTAGAACATTTTAGAAAGTACCACCTGGAAGCTATGTATTGGAAGATTGAAGAGGAACCAAGCTAGACACAGGTAGACAAGTTGGTACATCATGGTGGTACTCGGTAAGAGAGTGACAGCCCCAGCTAAGGTGGGAACAACAGGAAAGGAGAGGAGAGAAGCCAGTTAAAGATTTCTAAGTGATTTCAGTTACTAAACTAAACTAAGTCTAGTTTCTGAACATGCGTTGTCTTCCTTTTTAAGAGATCTGTGATTTTCTTTTTTCAGAAGTGTTACAGTATTTTTCTTCTGTTGAATTCTTTCTAAATGACTGGGGCAAAGGAGCAATTAAAAAATGTGACCTTAGTGCTGTGTTTAGGAGATTGAAAATTCTTCTGAGGCTTAAGAAATTAAGAGTGTCTGTGGTTTCCTTCCCAGATCAAGAGACTAAAGTCATCTAATTGAGAAGCTCATATCCTCATTACATGTTCTCATCTTGCAGATGTGGGAAAATGCCAGTGTCTGGATTCTCTTTGCCAGATTCTGTGAGTCAGGTTCAGGGGACTCTCAGTGGGAAAGTCTCCAGATGGGCTGCCTCTCTCGGGACATCTCTCAAATTTGGTCTCCCATGGTCAGGATGGGCCTCTGAGTCTCTGCTTACCGCAACATGGATGTCCTTTTTGCCTACTTTCTTCTTTGTCCAGAACTTAGGCTTTATTAAGGGACTGACTCTTGTCCTGATGGGTTTTCTTTACGTTTAAGATCCCCTTTTTTTCATTGCCTCAAGCTTCGTCACTTGCCTCCTTATGCATCACCTACTTCTTGGTTTTGTCCTGCCGTTTTGCCCTGATCCACAACTCCTACGTGTGTCTGCTCTACAGTTTCAGACTGTGGACTTGGCTGTACTTTGATCATGAATCTTTTCAATATTTTGTTCCTCAAAATTATTCACCCAGCTGTTTTTCTTTCTTCCCCCGTGTTTTACTGGTCAATCTGCCAAAGACACGGCATGTGGAACCACTTCAGAGTTGATTTTTCCCATTCAAATCTAACTCACATTTGACACTCCCTTTCAAATGTTCATCCCACCCAAAGGAATGTATTCTTTCTTCTTTAGCCTTTATTCCAATCCATGACACCTAGCACACTAATCCAGAGTTTTGGACATCCTCAGAATTCTTTTAACCTTACCTGCATTTGGTCACCAAGTCCCATCAATTTGCCACCTAAATCTCCAAGACGGCTCCTCCTCTCCATCAGCATTACCACTCATATTTCAGTAAGAACTCCTTTAACCTGCCATCTTTGTTCCTCAGCCAAAAGTCTAAAGTCATTTTCCATCCTGTAGCCCATGTCAGTACTCTGGATCAAAAATATAATCTGCTAATGTACAACTTAAGTTTTGCTTGTTTACCTAATAAATTTGTATCAATCACCTATTTACAAGATAGACACGACTGAGTCTCAGCCTCTTGATAGCTTTCTTAATCACATCAAAAGTCCTTAAAATGCTTAAAACCCACAGTCTGTTCTTGCCTGCCTATTGGGGGAAAAAGGGGGAATGATACTGTGTAAGATTTGCTTTTATTTTCTTCTCCCCCCCCCCAAAAAAAGTAATGCATAGTCCATGCATGGCTATATAAAAGGGACATACAATCTGGTGTAGGAAGCTGGAATCCACTGTGGACTGTCACTGTGAAAGTCACTGGAGATTCCAGCACTTAATTAGACAGGCATATGTCTGTTACCGACTACCCTTAAGTTCATAATAAAAATTGGTATCTTACCATTTCTGATGTTTGGTTCAAGGTACCCTGAAACACTTCTAAGTCATTTCTATGAGAATATACTCTTTTTAAATATTGTGACAGAAACAAATTGCATATTAAAATGTGTTACTTTATACTAAAGAATGGTAATCTGCCATGGCTTGATTTTTGTTCTGATGATACCCGTCCCTATTTACATTTAAAGTACTTGATGTAATTTTGGTAATTGTAGGATATATATGTTCTGTTCCATATGCCAAATGGATATCACAGCTCGATGTTTTAGTGGCTAGTGTCAATAAGAAAGTGGGAACCGGCTTCATTTTGCCACGTGCCTGGCTCCCAATTACAGCCCTCACAGGTAACCCTTAGAGAGTCAGTTCCACTGGGCAGGTGCCATTGCTCCGATACAGTCACTTAACCTGACTCAGTTTCTTCCGTTTGTTCATCTTGTTGTTTTTCACTTGGTGGTAGAAGTGAAATTAAAACACATGGGGGAGTATCTTAGGCAAGTTTCTGGCAAATTACTCTTTAGTTAAATCTGCATTTTAGGGTATTTCTTGTATGAAGAGGAACAGTTGAAGAAAACAAAACACGTTTCAGATATCTAATTCAAAAGGCATAGTCATATTCTGAGGTGTTGAAAGAAATGACTTATTCATATTTCACTTCAATATTTATTGAGCCACTACTATATGCAGAAATGTTCTGGTAGGTGCTGAGATATAACAGTAAGCAAGACATATGCTACCCTTGTTTTTCAGAGATTAACACCATGTCAAAGAGATAGATAATGAAAACAAATGAACAAAACGTAGTGCCTGTTAGGGGAAATGCAGTGACTACAATTCATGCCGGGACACCTATATTCCTGACGAAAGGCTACATGGAAGAAACGATTTATAAGCTGTGGTGTGAAAGGTGAGAGGCCATCCAGATAGGTCAAGGACTGGGGAGAGCAGAGAGAGCAGCTTATGCATGGGTACAGAGCACTGATGATGGCCAAGCTGGGTGCCTGAAAATGTCCTCCAGGCAAGTGGTGGAAGGGAGTCAAATCAGGTAAAAAGCGACAATAAAGGCCCAGGGCAGTAAAGCAGTGGGGTGGTTTTAGGAATATATAGGTGACTTGGCCCCATAATAAAATATATCAAAAGAACTGTGTAGATTTTAATAGTCTTATAAGGTCACATATTAATAAACACAAAGTAAGAATCAGAAATCCTTTTTTAAATTAAAAAAAAAAGTTTGGTTGAAGCTACTGAGTTCTTATCCCACATTTCACGTGCTCAGAAAATGGGGTCAAAACAAATTCGTACACATGAACTGTTCTTGGGGTTCTTTGCATGAAGAGATTCCTTAAAATTAACATTGAATTTGTCTTTCATGACTGCTCTGTATACATTCTTCATTTATCATGTTACCTTTTTGAAGAAAAAGGTTTCCTACTCTTTTTCCCTTTGCTTGCTTAGATGGCATCATCAAGTGTTGTGTTAATTAGAAATAAATATTACAAAGCCTTTCATTTCAAACTTCAGAGCTTTCTCTCAAAGCCCAGGTTAAAAGCAGAGCCCTGGTTAAATCAGATGACTTCTTCTAGTCCATGGACTCATTGATTCCTGAGAATCTATTATCCTTTTATTCAGTGCTATAGAATGCCATCAAAAATAAAAACATCACAGCTGGACTGAAGCAGCACTAAAAGAACAATTTTGAGATCTGAGTTGTAATTTTATCCCCAGTTGCTAAAGTTTTTACTTTCTTTTTACAGCCATTAACTAGTTTCTTTTAATTTTTAGCCAGATTTGGGATGATCGAAAGCTACAACTTTATAAAGTTCTGGGATGATGTTCCTTTATCAATTACCGGACTAATATGATAAGCAGTGGCAGGACTGGGTATAAAAACACCAATTCAAGATCCCTTGTTTAAAAGGTGCTTTTCAATCTTAGTTTGCAAATATTGATGAGAGATACATAGATAAATAAGTATTCAATAACTTGACTGGTAAAAAATAAAATGTTGTAAGTATTTAGAGGAAGGGAAGGGGTAACATTTGTGCTCAGCATAGAATTTCATTTTGTTCGTTATCCAGTAAATAAACTTTTTAAGATTGTGTAATGCAAAATTTAATGGTAAATGGTGAATAGGGACATGGTTTGAAACTGAAAAGTATATTAAAATAATGGTTCTCAAATATTGAGGTATCTATGGCTCTTTTGAAAATCTGATAAAAATGATGGATCCAACATATATGAACATCTTCAGGAAATCTGTAGATGCCTTGAAGTTTGCCTTTGGAGCCCTTGAGATTTATGAATCCTACTTAATGATTTCTTAATTTCTAGTTTTGTTCATTGTTTGAATTTTGCCTTTCAACGTAAGGTTTCTTTAAACTTTGTTATGGGGTTAACTTTGTTTTCAAACAATTTAACTTTAAAATGAATATTGGGCTAAATCTTCCAGAAATGTCGCCAGGTGAGACACCTATTAGAGATATTGAGAAGCCAACCTGGTCAGTAAAATGAACATGAGCGCCATCTAATGCCCAAATGGAATAAAT
This sequence comes from Panthera tigris, assembly GCF_018350195.1. Lineage (NCBI taxonomy): Eukaryota > Metazoa > Chordata > Mammalia > Carnivora > Felidae > Panthera > Panthera tigris. The sequence continues at coordinate 4,395,993 of NC_056669.1, forward strand.
GTTGGTAACAACAGTAATAACACAACATGACTAGGATATGTAACACTAGTAAACATTAAAAAAACTGTGAAAATGTGCCCTTTTATTGGTGGAGGATCATATGATTTACATTTTGAAATAACTTTTTATTTTATAATAGTTTTAGATTTTCAGAATATGTGCAAAATTAGTGCAAGGAGTTCCCAAATAGTCTACATGCAGTTTTCACCAAACAACAGCATGACATTGTTGTTATAATAATAAACACAGATGGATGCACTATTATTTTCTTTTAATTTTTATTTTTTAAATTTACATCCAAATTAGCATATAGTGCAACAGTGATTTCAGGAGTAGATTCCTTAATGCCCCTTACCCATTTAGCCCATCCCCCCCCGACAATCCCTCCAGTGAACCTCAGTTCTTCATATTTAAGAATCTCTTATGTTTTGTCCCCCTCCCTGTTTTTATATTATTTTTGCTTCCCTTCCCTTATGTTCATCTGTTCTGGGTTTAAAGCGTCATATGAGGGAAGTCATATGATTTTTGTCTTTCTCTGACTAATTTTGCTTAGCATAATATGCTCTAATTCCATCCACGTAGTTGCAAATGGCAAGATTTCATTCTTTTTTATTGCCAAGTAATACTCCATTGTATATATATACCACTTCTTCTTTATCCATTCATCCATCGGTGGATATTTGGGCTCTTTCCATAATTTGGCTATTGTTGATAATGCTGCTAGAAACATTGGGGTGCATGTGCACCTTCGAAACAGCACACCTGTATCCCGTGGATAAATACCTAGTAGTGCAATTGCTATGTTGTAGGGTAGTTTTCTTTTTAATTTTTTGAGGAACCTCCATACTGTTTTCCAGAGTGGCTTCACCAGCTTGCATTCCCACCAGCAATGCAACAGAGATCCTCTTTGTCTGCATCCTTGCCAACATCTGTTGTTGTCTGAGTTGTTAATGTTAGCCATTCTGACAGGTGTGAGGTGGAATCTCATTGTGGTTTTGATTTGTATTTCCCTGATGAAGAGTGAAGTTGAACATTTTTTCATGTGTCGGTTGGCCACCTGGATGTCTTCTTTGGAGAAGTGTCTATTCATGTCTTTGGCCCATTTCTTCACTGGATTATTTGTCTTTCGGGTGTTGAGTTTGATAAGTTCTTAATAGATTTTGGATACCAACCCTTTATCTGATATGTCATTTGCAAACATCTTCTCCCATTCTGTCAGTTGCTTTTTAGTTTTTCCGATTGTTTCCTTCGCTGTGTGGAAGCTTTTTATTTTGATGAGGTCCCAATAGTTCAATTTTGTTTTTGTTTCCCTTGCCTCTGGAGATGTGTTGAGTAAGAAGTTGCTGCGGCCAAGATCAAAGAGGTTTTTGCCTGCCTTCTCCTCAACGATTTTGATGGCTTCCTGTCTTACATTGAGGTCTCTCATCCATTTTGAGTTTATTTTTGTGTATGGCGTAAGAAAGTGGTCCAGGTTCATTCTTCTGCATGTCACTGTCGACTTTTCCCAGCACCACTTGCTGAAGAGACTGTCTTTATTCCATTGGATATTCTTTCATGCTTTGTCAAAGATTAGTTGGCCATACATTTGTGGGTCCATTTCTTGGTTCTCTATTCTGTTCCATTGATCTGAGTGTCTGTTCTTGTTCCAGCACCATACTGTCTTGATGATTACAATTTTGTAGTACAGTTTGAAGTCCAGGATTGTGATGCCTCCTGATTTGGTTTTCTTTTTCAAGATTGCTTTGATTATTTGGGGTCTTTTCTGGTTCCATACAAATTTTAGGATTATTTGTTCTAGCTCTGTGAAGAATGCTGGTGTTATTTTGATAGGGACTGCATTGACTATGTAGATTACTTTGGGTAGTATCGACATTTTAACGATATTTGTTCTTCCTATCCAGGTGTGTGGAATACTTTTATATTTTTTAGTGTTGTCTTCAATTTATTTCATAAGCTTTCTATAGTTTCAGTGTATCAATTTTTTACCTCTTTGGTTAGATTTATTCCTAGGTACTTTATGGTTTTTGGTGCAATTATAAATGGGATCGATGCCTTGATTTCTCTGTCACTTCATTGTTGGTGTATAGGAATGCAACTGATTTCTGTGCATTGCTTTTACATCCTGAAACTTTGCTGAATTCATGAATCAGTTCTAGCAGTTTTTTGGTGGAATCTTTTGGGTTTTCCATATAGAGTATCATGTCATCTGTGAAGAGTGAAAGTTTGACCTCCTTCTGGCCAATATGGATGCCTTTTGTTTCTTTGTGTTGTCTGATTGCACAGGCTAAGACTTCCAATACTATGTTAAATAACAGTGGTGAGAGTGGACATCCCTGTCTTGTCCCTGACCTTAGGGGGAAAGCTCTCAGTTTTCCCCATTGAGGATGGTATTAGCATTGGGTCATTCATATATGGCTTTTATGATCTCGAGGTATGACCCTTCTATCCCTACTTTCTTGAGGGTTTTTATCAAGAAAGGATGTTGTATTTTGTCAAATGCTTTCTCTGCATCTATTGAGAGGATCATATGGTTCTTGTCCTTTGTTTTATTGATGTGATGAATCACATTGATTGTTTTGCAGATATTGAACCAGCCCTGCATCCCAGGTATAAATCCCACTTGGTCGTGGTGAATAATTTTTTTAATGTATTGTTGGATCCGGTTGGCTAATAATCTTGTTGAGGAGTTTTGCATCCATGTTCATCAGGGAAATTGGTCTATAGTTCTCCTTTTTCGTGGGGTCTCTGTCTGGTTTTGGAATCAAGGTAATGCTGGTTTCAAAGAAAGAGTTTGGAAGTTTTCCTTCCATTTCTAGTTTTTGGAACAGTTTCGAGAGAATAAGTGTTAACTCTTCCTTATATGTTTGGTAGAATTCCGCTGGAAAGCCATCTGGCCCTGGACTCTTGTTTTTTGGCAGATTTTTGATTACTAACTCGATTTCCTTACTGGTTATGGGTCTGTTCAAATGTTCTATTTCTTTCTGTTTCAGTTTTGGTAGTGTATATGTTTCTAGGAATTTGTTCATTTCTTCCAGATTACCCATTTTATTGGCATATAATTGCTCATAATATTCTCATATTATTGTTGTTATTTCTGCTGTGTTGGTTGTGATCTCTCCTCTTTCATTCTTGATTTTATTTATTTGGGCCCTTTCCTTTTTCCTTTTGGTCCAACCAGCTAGGGGTTTATCACTTTTATTAATTCTTTGAAGGGACCAACTTCTGGTTTCATTGATCTCTTCCACTTTTTTTTTCTTTTCGTTTTTTCTTTTTGGTTTCGATAGCATTAATTTGTGCTCTAATCTGTATTATTTCCTGTCTTCTGCTGGTTTTGGGTTTTATTTGCTGTTATTTTTCCAGGTCTTTAAGGTGTAATGTTAGGTTGTGTATCTGAGACCTTTCTTCCTTCTTTAGGAAGGCATGGATTGCTATATACTTTCCTCTTATGACCATCTTTGCTGCATTCCAGAGGTTTTTGGCTGTGGTGCTATCATTTTCAGTGGCTTCCATGTACTTTTTAATATCCTCTTTAACTTGTTTAGCCCATTCATTCTTCAGTAGGATGTTCTTTAGTCTCCAAGTATTTGTTATCTTTGCAAATTTTTTCTTGTGGTTTATTTAGAGTTTCATAGCGTTGTGGTCTAAAAATATGCATGGTATGATATTTATTTTTTTGTACTTGTTGAGGGCTGATTTGTGTCCCAGCGTGTGGTATATTCTGGAGAACATTCTATTTGCACTGAAGAAAGTATATTCTGCTGCTTTAGGATGAAATGTTTTGAATATGTCTGTTAAGTCCATCTGGTCAAGCATGTCACTCAAAGCCATTGTTTCCTTTTTGATTTTTTGATTAGATCATCTGTCCATTGCTGTAAGTGTGGTGTTGAAATCCCTTACTGTGATGGTATTACTATCAATTAGTTTCTTTATATTTGTGATTAATTGATTTATATATTTGGGTGCTCTCACATTTGGTGCATAAATGTTTACAACTGTTAGGTCTTCTTGGTGTATTTTTCCCTTAATTATGATATAATGCCCTTCTGCCTCTCTTGATACACTCCTTATTTTAAAGTCTAGATGGTTTCATATAAGTATGGCTACTCTGGCTTTCTTTTGTTGAACATTTGCATGATAGATGGTTCTCCATCCCCTTACTTTCAGTCTGAAGATGTCTTTAGATCTAAAGTGGGTCTCTTGTAAACAGCATATAGATGGATCTTGTTTTCTTATCCATTCTGTTACCCTATGTCTTTTGATTGTAGCATTTAGTCCTTTGAAGTTTAGAGTGAGTACTGAAAGATATGAATTTATTGCCATTATGTTGCTTGTAGAGTTGGAGTTTCTGGTGGTGGTTTCTGGTTCTTTCTAGTATTTGTTGCTTTTGGTCTTTATTTGTTTTTTTCATCTTTTTTCCCTCAGAGAGTCCTTCTTAAAATTTCTTGCAGGGATGGTTTAGTGGTCACAATCTCCTTTAAGGTTTGTTTATCTGGGGAACTTTTTATCTCTCCTGCTATTTTGAATGACAGCCTTGCTGGATAAAAAATTCTTGGCTGCATATTTTTCTGATTCAGCACATTGAACATATCCTGCCATACCTTTCTGGCCTGCAAAGTTTCTGTGGATAGGTCTGCTGCAAACCTGATCTGTCTTCCCTTGTAGGTTAAGGACTTTTTTTTTGCTGCTTTCATGATTGTTTCCTTGCCTGAGTATCTTGTGAATTCGACTGTGATATGCCTTATTGATGGTTGGTTTTTGTTGACTCTAATTGGAGTTCTCTGTGCTTCCTGGATTTTGATGTCTGTGTCTTTCCCCAGGTTAGGAAGGTTATCTGCTATGATTTGCTCACATAACACTTCTACCCCTTTTTCTCTCTCTCCATCATCTAGGACCCCTGTGATTCTGATGTTGTTCCTTCTTAAGGAGTCACTGATTTCTCTAATTCTTACCTCATGCTCTTTTGCCTTAGTCTCCCTCTTTTTTTTTTTCTGCTTCATTGTTCTCCATAAGTTTGTCTTCTCTGTTGCTGATTCTCTGTTCTGACTCATCCATCCTTGCTGCCATGGCATTCATTCTAGATTGCAGTTCACTTATACATTTTTTATTTCATCCTGACTAGCTTTTACTTCTTTTATCTCCACAGAGAGGGATTCTAATCTATTTTCAACTCCAGCTACTATTCTTATTATCGTGATTATAAATTCTGGTTCAGGCATCTTGCTTGTATCTGTGTTGGTTAAGTCCCTGGCTGTCATTTCTTCCTGCTCTTTATTTTGGGGTGAATTCCTTTGTTTCATCATTTTTAAGGGTACAAAGGAATTAGGTAAAAAAATTAAAACTAAAATTAACAAAATTAAAACTAAAAAATTAAAAACAAACACACAAAAAAAATCAAATAAATGATGCTAGATCCTAGGTGTTTTTTGGTCTGGGTGTTGAAAGGGGCTTGATAGAGTAGACAAAAAAGGCAAAAGGAAAAAAAGGGAAATTGTTTGAAAATTTGAAAAAATGAATACACTGAAGTAGAATAAAATGAAATGATGGAAGTAAAATAGAATTTGAAAAATTTACACAAAAGTAATATAAAGTAGAAAAAAATAAAAATATTTTTAATAAAAATTGAAACTAAACAAATTTTTTCTTTTTCTGTATTCAAGAATAAAGAAAAAGATGAAAAGACAAAAATAAATTGAATAGATGGACTGGCGAACAAACTGAAATACGACTGAAATACAACTGAAATTACTTCGTTTTCCCCTCGAAGTCAAACTGTGAAGTGCTTTATGGTTTATAAACTAAGCAGGCAGAGAGTCTTTTGTTCCTGAAGAGCGAGGTTCACCCAGTTGGATGGGGTTTAGTGCAATGGCTCTGTTCTCCACTAGGTGGCATTGTTAGCTTACTGGGGTGGATTGTTGTGGCGCTTGTAGGTGTGTGTGCACATGCACAGAAGCGGTGATAATAGCTTCACCCAGCTACCCCTGTCTCTAGTATCAGAATTCTGTGCTCTTCCCTTTCAGCAGTCACACACCTGTCCTTTGTCTTCAGCTTCCATCCACTCCCCACTTCCACACTGTCCTTTGTCTTCAGCTTCCATCAACTCCCTGCCCCAGGCAGAGCCTCCCTCCTGACTTTTATCTCAGATGTGGCTCTTCTTCCCCACCCCTTATTTCTGAGGAACTGCGGCTTTGACACGTCCTGCCCATCTATGGGAGGGTCTCACCGAGCAATGGCCAGGTGCTGGTCACACCCAGGAACGTTTGCGGGACCATGCTGCTGCTGAGGCCCGGAAACTGTGGCCGCTTGCCAGGCCCCCCCCCCTCCCCGAAAAAGTCTGCACGATCGTGTAGCAGCAGTGTTTCAGGAATTATGACAAATCACAACACACACCTCGCGCCAGGCTTCCCTCTTAATATCCTTGTTCCAGCCCCAGTGAATGTGGTTGTTCTCCCAGGTCCACTGAGGCCTTTGCCTTTGGGAAGTCACATAGCCTCTATTAGGTGTCCTCCCAGCAGGGGAACCGCCTTTCCCTATGTGGCCCGAAGACACCTGGACCCCACTCTGCTCCTGGGGATTAGCCCTTCCCACCAGAGCACTGCCAGTATTGAGCTGTGGAGTTTCAGACTCTGCACTCCCCCTGTTTATAGTCTTAATGGTATTTAAACCCTCTCCTTTCTCCTTTCTCCCTTTTTAGTTCAGTGCCTGTGGCTGTTTCCACTTTTCCACTTTCTCTATAGCTGCTTTTGGGGGGGGGGTGCTTTTCCTGTACTCTCCCCCATCCCCATCTCTGTCCTCTCTGCACGCAAAAACAGCTCCCAGCCCTCCATGGCTGCTCTCTCCCCTAGTTCACCTCTCCATGCTGTGTACCTGCTGATTTCTGTGGTTCAGGTTGTGCAGATTGTTGTGTTATCTTCAAATAAGTTTTCTAGGTGTGCAGAATGGTTTAGTGTTGATCTGGCTGTCTTTCATGGATGCGAGATAAAAAAAAAAAAAAAAAAAAAAACAAAAACCTTACATGCTGTTCTGCCATCTTGGCTCCTCCTGGTGCATTACTATTAAGTAAAATCTATAATTTATTCAGATTTCCTTAATTTTCTCCTGTCCTTTTTCCCCAAGATGCCATCAAGGATAGCAAATTGCATTTAATAGTCATGTCTCCTTAGGCTTATTTATGATGATGGTTGTTGTATTTGAATTTTATTGTAGGTGTTAGTTTGCAGAATATTTTTAAGAATTTTTCAGAAAATAATTTCCCTAGTTTTAGTCCTTTGATATTGCTGTATAACTAAGCAGATTTTATGGACGTTTGTAGAAATATAAATTATCATTGTGCATTTTCTTCTATAGTAATGAAAAAAAAAGAATTGAGAAAGAAATACCAAGATGTTAGGATGCAGGGACCAGTTTGGCAGAAAGCATAAGAATTATGTTTTCATTTGGACTCTCATCCTTACAAGTTGCTTTCTTTAGTAGGCCATTTACCCTTTTGTTTCTGTATCTGTGGAATAAGGTCTGTGAACCTGGAAATTCCCCAGCCCTTGCACTATGAGAAAATTTAAAAAATATTTTCCTAGTACAAGTTAATAATCTAATGTTTCATGTTGGATATGAGCCAACACTTAGTATGTACCTAAGCTGGTACAGTATCTCTGCATTATAGATGGCAAGATGTTAGAGAAGTAATTTGTCCAGGGTCATTGAGCAAGTAAGTGATGGGTCAGATTCTGGTCTATGACAACTTCCAAAGAGACAACACTGCTTTCAGCATCCATAAGCCTACAGCGCCCTCCATCCCAGCCACCATGCTTGTCCTAGGTTTGCTCTAATGACCAACACTCCCAGATGAGTTTGTTTCTCTTGACAGTTCTACTGGTCCTAGCCATGTAGACTCTATAAAACACTATATATGAGCATGGGTTGCCACCCACCCAAAAACAGATGTGCTGAGGTTTCTCAAAGAAACTTCTGTCTCTAACCAACTGAAATGCCTGAAGTCTGAGGGGTATTCACAGTTCTACACAATTTGCTAATATTTTAATTAAACATATATTCTTATTGTTTTCAAAAGTCTTCAACATACAGGAATGTTGTCTTCTGGGAGCAAGAGAGAATATTGTGTTTCCTTCTCAAAACTGAAAGGTGTTATGTATGTGTGAATGCATATGAAAGTATTTACACAGTGCTGGCTAAAACCATTTGCTGGGAAAGGGTTGGGCTGTTTAAACTACTTGGCTCCGGCAGAAACCAAAATGATGTCCTACACTTGGTGGTTCTCAACTTTGGATGCACGTTAGAAACCCTAGAGGGAGTTAAAAGCCCCATGTCTCATTCCAGACTCATTAAATCAAAACCTCTGGAAGTGAGAACCAAAACAGCAATTCTAAATCTCCGCAGTTGGTTCTTACTTGTGGCCAAGAGTTCTACATTGTAACTCAAGAATTTAATTTTGTTACTTTACTTTCATTTGGCGGATAAACTTGTCCATGCTATCAATTCTTATAAAGAAAAAAAAAGATAATGGCTTATAAAAGTGGGTAATTATTAATGTTTAGTAATTAACCTCAACATTTTTTTTACTTACACATCTATCAAGTGCATTTTCTGAGATATAGAAATCTTTTGAGATGTAAAATAAACTAAATTTTCACTGAAGAAGTTCAGTTATCAACAGTAATCATGGACATCATAATATATGCCATTTTATCATAGAGGAACTTTATTTGTTTTAAGTACTTTATTTGTTTTAAGTAGTATCTAAGTGGAAGATCATATATTTTCAAATTTAAGTTCAGTTTTTGTAAAGTAGTAATGTTAATATCTCAAATCTTGAAGGTGATATTTGTTGACCACATGTACTTTTCTTAAGAAATAAAGTTTCTACCTTCCCTTAATTTTGTAAGATTTCAGGTTCCTTGAAGGAAGTGAAGAGTCTTTCTGTCCTTCCTTTCTTCCACAATGCCTAGCAAGTGCTTGAGATTGAATTGTTACCTAATAACCTTTAGAAGGAAAGGAAGGGAAAGGAGCTGAAGGGAAGGAATGGGCAAGGGGCAAAGGAGTTCTCACATTTTGCATTTTACATTTCTTTTGAGGGATTTTCTGTTCTTTCAAATTGTGCATCTCCCAGATTATTATTAAAAGGGCTCAACTTTCAGGCTATTTCTGTTGAAAGGAAAGTTATTCTATTGGTTGACTTTGGTGCTTGGTCTTGAGAATAAGTTACAAATACATAGATTAAAATATTAAAAATATTAAAAAAACGAATATAAATTTTTTAGTTTAGATGGATTGATTTATAAATTGATGAATACACACTCCTTACTATTAGAATTCTTTGTAAATCCCTTTATGCCATTTCTACATATTTCAGCTTTTTTTAAATCACTTTTTTGAATCCACAATATTATAAAGATTCTTTTAGACTAGAAATTTGCTCCAGATTATCTCTTGTTAAGATTTGCATTTTGACAGATGATTTTCATCACTTAACAGAGAGAATTGGTCAGTAGCAATATTTTTTAGTGGTAGTCTCAAAACAGAAACTTTTAAGGGCTTTGAAGTTTTAGCAATTAACATACTTTGTCATTAAAAAAAAATGAGCCACTAATAAGGAATGCCTTTGTGATATCAGAAGGAGATTTCAACCTGTGCAATTAAACAATATAGATGTATTTAATAGAATGATTTGATAAATGTTATAGATGTGATTTGTAAAGTAAGTATTCCCTTAGCATCATGGGTTACATAGCCAAAGACTGGATGTTTCTTGAGAAAAAGGTTTCTAGAGCACTGGGTGTTGTGTGGAAACCTGTTTGACAATAAATTTCATATTAAAAAAAAAAGAGAGAAAAAGGTTTCTAATTCTTTTCTGCATATCAGAATGAAAAATCAAATGCTCTTAGGAGATGGTATCAATCACCTTCTTAAATTAAAAAAAAAAATCTTAACTTTCAATTCTGCTATTAATCTTTAGTATAATGAGCAGTTCTGTATGTGTTTAAAGCATAGCACTTTGTTAATGATTTACCAGTGTCCGTATTTCTGGCACAAAATGCCGTGTTTTTCAACTGCTAAATTATATGCTGGTTATTCCTAAATACACGCATATTTAACTCAAGTAGGTCAACTGCCTTAAATCAGTTTCTTCCTTTCAAAAATAATTCTTAAAGTATTTTTTTCTGAATTTACAAAGGTAAATTTCAGATTCCACCTAGAGGCCTTAGTAATAATACTCCTACAAGTTCAGTCATATTTAAGTCTTTTATTAGCAACGAATGTATTTAAATACATGGTTATCAGTGCCCTGTGAGAAGGTGACAGTGAAGCTGAACCACAGTGCCCTCCCCTTCCCCTGCAGTCTCTGATAACATTGCCAGTGGTACCCTTTGTAGGATTCCAGGCATGCCCTCCTAATCATCTTTTGTAAGGTCCTATCCTTCCCCACCAAAACACCACAAACAAGACTACCAACTCACTTTCTCCCCTAACTCTAAAGTACCAGTTATTTAAAATGTCACCATTTTATTTTATAAAAGTCACCATGTATCTTGTGTCTGAAATTATATGTTACCATACCGGTGATGAGAACCATTTTTTTTTTTTTTTTGTCTAGTATTTTCTGTAAATTGAAATTTATCTATGAGTGGTACTTCTGTAATGTTTAGAGTAAACAGCCATTTTGCCAAAGTGGTATTTGTCCAGGCATATTACTTGAGACTATGACATTTTGACACCATCAGTTGGAGTCTGAGTCCCGTGATAGAAGGAAAAATGCCATGTATCTACAGAGATGATTTCTCCCTGCTTTCCTGCACATGGAGAAATTAGGAGAAATTGTAAAAACCTACAGAGGTTATATGAGTTGATTGTATTCTGCCTAAGAATCTTGAACTTTTAAAATCAAAATGTAAAACATTAAGTGATATTTTCTTGTCAGGGAAATATTGGTTATTAATAAAATAAGACAAAAATGTGAAAATCCATTTCATTTATTTCCTTTTATTAGTGAAAAATTTTATGATGAAACTTATGCATGTTAATACTGGTAGAAGAATGAAGTACTTGTTTTCTTCCCTGTTTCTTAACAATGTGAGCAATGGTTTTGGTCTCCTGGCTATTAAAACAGTTAATTAACTATTTTTAAAATAATTTTTAATGTTTGTTTATTTTTGAGAGAGAGAGACAGCACAAGCTGGGGAGGGGCAGAGAGAGACACGCACACAGAATCCGAAGCAGGCTTCATACTCTGAGCTGTCAGCACAGAACATGACCTAGGGCTCCAACTCATGAACCTGAGATAATGACCTGAGCTGAAGTCGGATGCTTAACCAACTGAGCCACCCAGGCGCCCCAATTAACTATTTTTAAAAGCTTAAAATCTTAATTACATAAATCTAAGAATGATACTTAAATACAAACACAATTACACAGATAACTGGCTCTTTCTACAGAAGTCTTTCTTCTTCCTACTATAGACCTGCTGTTTTAATTTGGAAATTCTGTCTTGCTCCAGCGGGACTATTTCAACACAAATTGGTATTTGATTTTCATAACTTGCTAGCTCCTAACTCCTGTTAATCATGGTTTCAGTCTGATTCGGACGTTCGGGAATTAGTCCATCTATTTACTGAACTATAAAGGGGTCCTTGACACATAAACACCACCATGGGCGCCATGAGGTATGGGAAGGGAACTTGCACGAGCGCCCCCTGTGGGCTAATTGCTCTTTTTCATTGTGCTCCTCTGGACTTGAATTTATTTGTAAAATGAAGGGCTCAACTAATGAATCCGTGCTGCTCTCCCAACCCAAAGATTCCTTCTTGACGAAACCAGTTTTGGCTAACCGAGGTCTAACCCTATAAGCCTTCTATTTTTAGGCACCGTGGGAGAGATATTATCTTAAAATGCACTTGTTTATGTGCCTCAGCAGATGAATAATCAGTGAAGTATTAGGAGAATAACTGCATCTTTTGATGAGTGGGGACTCTGATGTTTCCCAGAGCTTTGCAGTCTTTCACACATTTCAGGTAGATAGAGGAGATTGGGTAACAGGTATCCTAACCTCAGGATGGATCCAAAAGTTACTGTGTTTTTCAATAAATCCCTAGGGTGAACACTATTTGTTTTCATAAATGTTCTCTGAAAAGTGAAGTCTAGTGTTACGCATCAAGGCTTTGGTCTGATTAAAGCATTTATTATTTCGTGTGTGTGCTGGTCTACTAAGTACCTATAGGGTGACAGAAGCCTGTGTAGGGCAGATTCTGCACCATTTCTCAGATTCTGCACCATTGCCACTTTGGACTGGAAAATTCTCTGTTGTGGGGAGGCTGTCCTAGGCATCTTTAGCTCAACTGAATAGATGAAAAGAATAGAAGCAGCTCCCCATCCCAGTTGTGAAAATAAAAAAAATGTCTCAAGACATTGTCAGATGTTCACTGAAGGGCACAAATGTCCCTAGTTAACAACCACTGGTTTAGTGCAAAATGACCTTCTTTAGTGAGGACATCCTGGGCAGATGGATGCCAATGTTTCTGAGTGGTTAAATTATTTAAATGATGTTAAGTCTTGCTGAAAGGAATCTAAATTCATCATTGAGAGTTGAATGTATCTATTTTGTCTAACTGCTCGATGTTCCTGACATATTCTGAGTGAGGCAATCATTCCCTTCTTTACATAGGCAACACTTCTTGCTATCCTTCCCAATTTTGGGGAAATCTAAGTAAGTTGTCAAAAGAAATGCAGAAGATGGGTGCCTGAGTGGCTCAGTTGGTTAAGCATCTGACTTTGGCTCAGGTCATGATTTCATGAGTTCAAGCCCTGCATCAGGATTCAGTGCTGACAGTACAGAGCTTGCTTGGGATTCTTTCTCTCTTTCTCTCTCAAAATAAATAAACAAACTTAAAAAAGAAATGAAAAGAGAGTCTGATGACTCAGTTTATAATTTGTCAATAGTATCTCCTTCCAAAATTAAATAATTCTCTGAGTTTTGTTTCATTGTATGATAGACACAATGACAGCAAATTTGTGCTATTTGTGTGGTTATTGATATTTTTGTGCATGTTTGGTGATATTTTGTGCAGGATGTTTTGTGCCCTCTAAGAGAAATCGTTTGTTTAAATGACCATTTCTCCATCCACCCCGCCCAAGGATATCAGGGTTTTTATTGCTAGCATTTTTTAGGTTATAATAATTCTAATTCTGATAACTTCATTTAAAAAACCCTCAGGTCTTTTGACAGGAGGCAGCAGTGGAACTATACAAGCCTTCTGTGTAGTGTGTGGTGGGTATAGAGTCTTTTTCTCAAACAAAACACACAGAGTAAAGAGGCTGTGAGATGTATCTTGCCTCCTGCATAAAAAGATCAATACAGTGATCACAGGTCCAAACTGACAATCTTAGCATCTGAAATGTTTTTTAGGCAAGCCTTCATTACACAAAGTAATTTAATATAAATAGGCCTCATAAAAGCAAACCCAAAGAAATATAATAATATTGCAAAATGCTTTCTAACCTGAGAGAAGGTGCTTTATAATTATCTTGTTTAAAAGGACTATTGCCATTCAGCAGTTTTCTTTTTTTCTCTTTTTCTTTTTTTCTCTTTCTTTCTTTCTTTCTTTCTTTCTTTCTTTCTTTCTTTCTTTCTTTCTTTCTTTCTTCTTCTTTCTTCTTCTATCTTCTTCTTTACCTTTTTAAATCCAAATAGATAATCGCTCATCAGAACCAGGCCTGTGGGGCACCTGGGTAGGGTAGTTCAGTTAGTTAAGCATCTGACTCTTGATTTTGGTTCAGGTCATGATCTCATGGTTGGTGAGATGGAGCACCATGTCAGACTCCATGCTGACAGCACAGAGCCTGCTTGGGATTCTCTCTCTTCTTCTTCCTCTGCCCCTCCCCTACTTGTGTGAGCACCTTTCTCTGTCTCTCAAAAAAAAAAAAAAGAAAAAAAATATGCATACATTTTTCTGACAGGTTTCTTAAAAAAAAAAAAGTATGGGGCACTTGGGTGGCTTAATCGGTTAAGTGACTGACTTTGGCTCAGGTCATGGTCTTGCCATCTGTGAGTTTCAGACACGCATTGGGCTCTGTGCTGACAACTCATAGCCTGGAACCTGCTTCAGATTCTGTCTCCTTCTGTCTCTGCCCTTCCCCACTCATGCTCTGTCTCTGTCTCTGTCTCTATCTCTCAGAAATGAACAAACGTTGACAATTTTTTTAAAAGTACTATCTCTGCTTCCACTTCAAATGGAATAACAGACTGGATTCATACTTCTACCTTAAACAATTAAAAATCCAGAGGAAAAAGTACAATAGAACAGTTTTTATGACACTGGCCACTAGGCAATAGAAAACAGTGATCCCTGAGAGATAGGAAACAAATAAGATGAATCATAGGATTTCCCTGGTATGTTGCTTTGGGAATATCCAGACTGTGGTGCAAGGAGAAGCAAACCAGGAGGCATTGAACAAATTCCTATAGTCAGAGAGGTGGAGCTCAATCTGGGGAGACCAAGGAAGCTGGAGGTCACAGACAGGGAACCAGTAAGGAGAGAGTTGCACAAAGACCACCAACATTCTTCCAAGGAGCCACCTATATGTTCTGCACAACATTGATTATTGTTTCTATGTGAGAAGATTCCCTTGTCTCAATAGGGAAAAACACCCGGAAGGACTAGAGGAAAAAGTTCCTGGCACTCACAAAGGACCTGGAAAAAATTGCCTGTTCCCATCAGGAAGACCTGAGAACCTCATAAATCATGGGCACTGGGTACAGTACTCCGGGTGTTCTTGCCTCAGTAGTGGAGAATAATTAGCCCTACATGAAACACTGCTCAAGACTTGCCTAACAAATCCTAAAAAGCAAGACTTGAAAAGACCACAAATTGTTTCCAAGGAACTTGACTACATCCATAGACAGAACTCAAGAATATGTACAAGGATATAAAAAATATCCCCACTCAATAAAGTCAAATTTGTGATACTGAACATTCAACCAAAAATTACTAGCTTGCAGCAAAGCTGAAAAATATTACCCATAATGATGAAAAAGACCAATCAAAACTGAAATAGACTAATAGATGTTAGTATTAGCAGACAAGAGTTTTAAAATAGTTATTTTAACTAAATTCCATATGTTGAAAAGTTAATTTGATGCCTGAAAGAGAAAAATCCCAAATTGAACTTCTAGAGAGGAAAATCAAAATGTCTGAGATTAAACATGCAGTGGATGGGGTTAGCAAAAGATTACACATTACAAAAGAAAAGATTAATAAATCTGAAGAAGTTATAATAGAAGTTACCCAAAATAAACAGAAAAAGTAATTTAAATGATTAAATTATCTGTCTTCCATGGAAATACTTCAAGTATCCCAATATGCATGTAATTGGAGTTTCTGGGATAGAGGGGTGGATAGAAAAAATATCTGAATAAGAAATAGCTGAAATTCTTCCTAATCTGAAGAAAACTACAAACTCACAGATCCAAGAAACTCAACAAATCCCAAACACAAGAAACATGAAGAAAACAACATCAAGGAAAATCATAACTAAATTCTGCAAGGGGTGCCTGGGTGGCTTACTTGGTTATGCACCTGACTTTGGCTCAGGTCATGATCTCACAGTTCATGAGTTTGAGCCCCACATCGGATGAGCTTGAGCCCTGCTTCAGGTGAGCTCAGGCTCCACACTCTCTGTCCCTCTCTCTCTCCCTCTCATTCTGCACATTGTGGGATTCTCTCTCTCTGCCCCTCACTCACTTGTGCAGTCTCTGTTTCTCTCAAAAATAAATAAGTTTACTAATTAAAAAAATATTTAAATAAATTTTGCAAAACTAGAAAAAGACAGAAAAAGATCTAGTAGATATGAAGGAATTAATATAAGCACGACAGCAGTGTTCTCATAGGAAACAATATACAGGAGGAGATGATGGAACAACATCACTAAAGCACTAAAAGAAAAAACTGTCAACCTAGAATTCCATACCCAACAAAAATATCTGTCAGATAGGGAGGCAAAATAAAAACGTTTTCAAACATACAAAAGCTGAAAGAATTCATCATCAGTAGACCTAGAGTTCAAAACACGTTTGAAGAAATCTTTTAGGCAGAAGGAAACTGATAGTAAGTGTAAGTCCAGATCTACCCAGAGGAATGAAGAGCACCTTAAATGGTAACATCATGACCCTTCCCTTGAACTTGCACTATCTATCTTGCCCCATCATGACTTGGAACATGAAAGTGCTCCTGACTAAGCTTCAGGTTTTCCAACAAGGAATATATGACGAGGCATAAGGAGGAACACAATGATAAGACCTGTCCCTGACCAAACAGAGCTTCCTGACAATCTGAACCACTCACCTTGGAACTGTTACTAAGAGACTAATAAAAGTATACTTTTTAGGATTTATGTATTTTAGAGTATTAGTTTTACTGCACATTGACCTCTACCTTAATTAAAACAATTATTTTTAAAGCTGTAAAGTGCCCTTTACATTAAGATCTTTAATCTACTTGGAAATTTTTTTCAACATGAAGACACAGTTGATCTGTAGCATCCTAATGGAAATGCTCTTTTTTTCACTAATCTGAAATGCCAACTCTATTATATATCAATCACCTGTATATACATGGAAGTCTTCCTTGACTTCCTCTTCTGTTAGTCTGTTTATATATATACTGGTATATGTTCACACTAATAGGGAAAATTTTTATTCTTTATAAATATAAAGTTATTTATAAATATAAAATTATTCTTTATAAATATATATAAATATAAAAAAATAAAGAAAAATCTTTATTCTTTCACCAGTGTTGGATTTCAAAATAAATGTTAGAATCACTTTTTAAAAATTAGATGAAGAGGTTATTAGGAGATGCAGCTACATCACAGTGATTTCAGCCTGTCTTACCAATAGTTGATGTACACAGGAGTCTCCAGTTTTATGACAAAGGTTAGTCTCAGAATGACTTTTTGT
The DNA here is from genome assembly GCF_018350195.1 of Panthera tigris. Lineage (NCBI taxonomy): Eukaryota > Metazoa > Chordata > Mammalia > Carnivora > Felidae > Panthera > Panthera tigris. The sequence goes on from NC_056669.1 coordinate 4,412,956, forward strand.
CCTCACAACTATAGGGACAGAAGGAGACATGGTAGTGAAGGAGTGACACTTTACTTACATAGTAGCTCCTAGGGGTCAGATTGCTTCCCTCTCTTCCACATTCCCCTGGGACTAAGGATCCCATTCCCCACTTGGTCAACATTAGCTTCAGCTATTTTGGTGTAGACCATGTACATGCAACTTCATTGCTGTAATCACACTGAAGTTTATATTGACTTCACACTGAGGACTCCTCCAAGGCATGGGACAGACTAACAGTTATCAGATTCACAGAGTGTAAAATATACAGCCCTTAATTTATTTTTCAGGGTTTTCAATAGATACTTCTTGACTGGCGCAAGGGTTAAATTCTCTATAACTCCATTTTGATACAATGTTGAAGAGTTTTGACAACTTATTCAACATTTATCACTTACTATTGAGGGCCTACTTTGTTCTAGGTGTAGTATTAAGTACTGAATATTCAGCAATAAGAAAAAGAGATATGGATACTTCTCTCATAGGACAATCTAACATTTAAACAAAATAAACAGAAATGTACATATTTAATTTATAATTGTGCTTAATTTTATGAAGGAAAAAATAGGGTTGTATGTGAGAGTAAATGGAGGGCAAATAGTAAGTTTTTTATGTGTTAGAACATGTGTACAAATGAAAAGTGATCTGACCTGTAGTATAACCAGATTTCTGTAGCTAATTAAATACAATTTTTTCCTATAATTTATTTTTTATTACATAGTATTCATGTTCACTGCCACTATAATGGTCCAGATATCAGGTTCACAAAGATGACCAAGACCAACTTTCTGTCTTTGAGGAGATCCTAGTTCGGTGGTTTACATAATTAGCAGTAGTACCCCTCCTTAAAAGAATTGCATACCAAAAGAAAAACATAAATATATCCTTTTCATTTTTCTTTCTTTTTCTTTTAGATGAGGATAGGCATTCACTCAGGTTCTGTGCTCGCTGGAGTCGTTGGGGTAAGAATGCCACGATATTGCCTGTTTGGAAATAATGTCACTCTGGCCAGCAAGTTCGAATCAGGAAGTCACCCTCGGCGCATCAACGTCAGCCCTACCACTTACCAGTAAGTGTTCTCTGGCCTCCACCCCCTCCTGTCGTTGACATTGCCTTGAGCCGATATCCTGTCATTTGTGAGACCCTGTATTTTTTGTGTTTGATCCTTTCATTCTCTGAGGTAATATGAATAGATGCACCCAGTCTGAAAGATAGCAACTGTGACACAAACGTTTATTTGCACCATGAGCAAGTGCATGAAGAGCCTGACTTGGCTGAGAGGAAACACAGGCTTGTCATTTTCCACAGTCATTGTCCTTCTGACAAGAGAACAAATGTTAAGTGGCTGCATCATACAAGAAGTCTTCTTCACATTTCCAAAATGTTCCTCAGTATCTATAAAAGCCAAAGGAATGAGATAGAAAAGACATTTTGTCTACATTTATTCTTTGGAATAATTAAGATAAATAATAATTCTCTAAAGATAAATATATACTGGACACAGAGTAAAACTGCAAACTCTATTTATTCTTAAAGGTCATATTGGTTAACTCGATACATACAGCTGACAGCTGAACGTATCTGTATTTTGTGCCTGGTAGATGTCCCCTCACCCACTAGATACTAAACTCCACAGGGACAGGGATGATCTCTGCTTCAGCTCATCATTATCTTCCCAGAACTTACAAAATATTTTTGGCACATAATCTCTGTATAAATATTTATTGAATTATTGAAAAATGCATTGATAGGGTGGACTTCTCTAGAATAAAAAAACATGACTATCTCCTACATGTTAGACTTTGGATTTACACTAGGCATCTGTGTGCAAACTAATTTAGTGCCATGATTTGGATAACTAAGAAATTGTATTGTAAAACTGTAGAGTGGAAATAGTGGCCATTGATTATTTTATTTTATTATTTATTGTTTACTGAAGTATAATTAATATACTTCAGTTTCAAATGTGTAACATATTGATTTGACAATTCTATACATTCCTCACTGTTCACATGATAAGTGTAGTCAACATAAGTCATCATAAAATGTTTTTATAGTATTATTGACTATATTCCCTCTGCTGTAGTTTTCATCCCTGTGACTTATTTATTTCACATTGGAAGTTTTATCCTTCTTAATCCTCTTTATTTTACCCATTCCCCCACCCACCTTCCTTCTGGCAACCACCAGTTTGGTCTCTGTATTTAAACATCAGTTTGATTGTCTCTTTTGTTTGTTTGTTTGCTTTTTAGATTCCACATAGAAGTGAAATCCTACGGTATTTGTCCTTCCCTGTCTGACTTGTTTCATTTAGTGTCATACACTGTAGGTCCATTAATGTTATTGCAAATGGCAAAAGCACATTGTTTTTTAATGGCTGAATAATATTCCACTGTATATGTATACCACATACTTATCCATTCATCGCTTGATGGACACTTTAGGTTGCTTCCATATCTTAGCTCTTGTAAATAATGCTGCAGTAAACATAGGGGTGCATATGTCTTTTTGAATTAGTCTTTGCTTTTTCTTTGGGTAAATACCCAGTAGTGGAATTACTGCATCATATGGTACTTCTGTTTTTAATATTTTTAGGAAACTCCACAGTATCTTCGAGTGGCTGCACCGTTTTACATTCCCACCAGCAGTGCACAAGGGTTCCCTTTTCTCCACATCTTTTCCAACATGTGTTTTCTCTTGTCCTTTTGATACTAGCCATTCTAACTGGTGTGAAGTGATGTCTCATTATTTGTTTTGTTGTTGTTTGTGGGGGGGTGTTGGTTTTTGTTGTTGTTGTCTTTTCCCTGATGATTAGTGATGTTGAGCATCTTTGCATGTGTCTGTTGGCCATCTGCATGTCTATTCAGATCCTCTGCCCATTTTTAATCAGATTGTTAGTTGATGTTGAGTTGTATAAGTTCCTTATCTATTTTGGTTATTAACCCTTTATCAGATAGATCATTTGCAAATATTTTCTTCTATTCAGTAAGTTGCCTTTGCTTTTTTATTTTGCTTTCATTTTGCCACTTCAATGTTTCCTTTGCTGTACAAAAGCTTTTTATTTTGGTGTAGTCAAAGTTTATTTTCACTTTTGTTTTCCTTGCTTCAGGAGACATACTTAGAGAAACATTGCTAAGGCTGATGTCAAAGAGATTACTGTCTATGTTTTCTTGTAGGAGTTTCAGTTCTCATATGTAGGCCTTTAATCCATTTTGAGATTACTTTTGTATATGGTGTAAGAAATTGTCCAGTTTCATCCTTTTACATGTAGCTACCAGATTCCTCAAAAACATTTTTTGAAAATACTGTCTTTTCCCCATTATATATTCTTGCTTCTCTATTGTAGATTAATCAACCGTATATGAGTAGGCTTATTTCTGGGCTCTTTATCCTGTTCCATTGATCTATATGTCTCTTTTGATGCCAGTACATCCTGTTTTTATTACTATTGGTCTGCAATGTATCTTGAAATCTGAGATTGTGATACCTCTAGTTTTGTTCTCTCTCAAGATGGCGTTGGCTATTTGAGAACTTTTGTGGTTCTTGAAAAATTTTATTTGTTCTAGTTCTGTGATAAATGCTGTTGGTATTTAGAAAGAGATTGCATTTAATCTATATATTGCTTTGGGTAATATGGACATTTTACCAACACTAATTCTTCAAATCCATGCGCATGTTATACTTTTACATTTGTTGTTTCATCTTCAATTTCTTTCATCAATGTTTTATAGTTTTCAGAGATTAGGTCTTTCACCTCCTTGATTAATTGTATTCCTAGGTATTGTATCCTTTTGGTGCAACTGTAAGTTCGATTGTGTCCTTAAATTTTCTTTCTGCTACTCTTGCATTTCTCTACAGAAATGCAACACATACTTTATATTGATTTTGTATCCTGCAACTTGACTGAATTCATTTACCACTTGTAATAGTTTTTTGGTGGTGCCTTTAGGGTTTTCTATATATAGCAACATGTCATCTATAAAGAGTGACAGTTTTATTGCTTCCTTAGCAATTTGGAAGCTTTTCATTTCTTTTTGTTGTCTTATCATGATGGCTGACTTCCAGAACTCCAGTGTATGAAAGTGGGAGGAGTGGAACCCTTATTTTGTTCCTGATGTTAGAGGAAAGTCTCCCAGTTTTTCACCACTGAATATGATGTTAGCTATGGATTTGCTGTGTACAGTCTTTATTATGTTGAGATACTTCACTGAGTTTTTATCAGAAAAGGATGTTGAAAATACCAAATGTTGTATCTGCATATCTTTACATATGGTTTTTACTCTTTCTCTTGTTAATGTGATTTGTCACACTGATTGACTTGCACATACTGAAACACCCTTACATCCCTAGAATAAAACCCACTTGATCATGGTCACTGATCATTTTAATATATTGTTGAATTAGGCTTGCCAATCTTTTGAGGATTTTTACAGCTACGTTCATCATATATGTTGGCCTGTAGTTAGTTGTTTGTTTGTTTTGCACTTCTGCTATTGTTGTTGTTAGCTTTTTGGTCTGGTTTTGGTATCACAGTAATACTAGCCTTGTATGATGGATTAGGAAGTTGGTTGATTACTGAGTCAATTTCATTACTAGTAATTACTCAGTTCACATTTTCTATTTCTTCCTGATACAGTTTTGGAAGATTATATGTTTCTGTAATTTATCCATTTGAGTAAATTGTCCACTATATTGGCATATCATTTTTCATAATATGCTCTTATCCTTTGTATTTCTCTGGTGTCAGTTGCTATTTCTTCTCCTTCATTTATGATTTTATTTGAAACCTCTCTCATTTTTTCTTGATGAATTTGGCTAAAGTGTTACCAATTTTATTTTTTTAGAAAACTGACTCTTGCTTTCATTGATCTTTTCCATTATTCTTTTGGTCTCCATTTTGTTATTTTCTGCTCTGGTGTTTATTATTTCTTCTTCTAACCTTGGGTTTGTTTGTCCTTTCTTTTCTTCTTAGTTTCTTTAGGTGTAAGGTTAGGTTCTTTATTTGAAAATTTTCTTATTTCTTGAAGTAGGCCTGATTACTATAAAATTCCCTCTTACTGCTTTTGCTGTATGCCAAAGATGTTGGACTATTGCGTTTTCATTTTCATTTGTCTCCAGGTGTTTGTTGATTTCTTCTTTGATTTCTTGGTTGACACTTTCATTGTTGAGTAGCATTTTGCTTATCCTCCACCACATGTTGGTGTGCTTCTTCCAGATTTTTTTCTTATAATTGATTTCTAGTATCATATTGTTGTGGTTGGAAAACATACTTGATATGAGCTCAATATTTTTATATTTACTGAGACTTACTTTATGGCCTATCTGTTGTATCCTGGAGAGTCCATGTGCACCTAAAAAGAATTTGTATTCTGCTCTTGGGGGATGGAATGTTCTGTATATTTGTCAGCTTCATCTGATATAATGTGTGTTTCAAAGCCACTCTTGTTGATATTATATCTGGATGATCTATCCATTGATGTAAGTGGGGTGTTAAAGCCCTCTACTACTATTGTATTACTGTCAGTTTTTGCTTATATCTGTTAATATTTGCTTTATGTATTTTGGTGTTTCTATGTTGTGTGCATAGATATTTACAATTGTTATATCCTCTTGATGTATTGTTCTATTTATCATTATATAGTGCGCTTCATTGTCTCTTGCTACACTGTTTGTTTTAAAGCCTATTTTGATATGAGAATTGCTACACTGGCCTTTTGTGCACCTTCATTTGCATAGTGTATGGTTTTTTTTTATCTTTTCACCTTTAGTCTGTATGTGTTTCCAGGTTTGAAGTGAGATAGTTGTAGGCTGCATATAGATGGGTCTTGTTTTCTAATCCATTCAGTAATCCTATATGTTTTGATTGGAGTATGAAAACCATTTACATTTAAAGTAGTGATTAGTAGGTATATACTTATTTTCTGGTTTTTTTTTTTTTTTTTTTTTTTATAGTTCTTCTCTGTTTCTTCTATGGATCTTTCCCCTTGTGGTTTGATGGCTTTGCTTAGTGTTATGCTTGACTTTCTATTTTTTTGTGTATAACTAGTATAGGTTTTTGATCTGTTGTTACCATTGTGTTCATATATAACTTCTTTTTTGAATGTTTTTTAACGTTTATTTTTGAGACAGAGAAAGAGAGTGCAAGTGGGGGAGGGGCAGAGAGAGAGGGAGACCCAGAATCTAAGACAGGCCCCAGGCTCTGAGCTGTCAGCACAGAGCCTGACAGAAGGCTCAAACCCATGAACTATGAGATCATGACCTGAGCCGAAGTCAGATGTTTAACCAACTGAGCCACCCAGGCACTGCTGTGTTCATTATAACTTCTTAAGTATCTAGCAGTCTAAATTAAGTTGATAGTTTCTTAAGTTCAAACACATTGTAAGCACTAAATTTTTACTCACCCTCCATGTTTTATGTATATGATGTCACATTTTACATCTTTTCATTTTGTGTATTTGGCTAATTTTTGTAGATACAATTGATTTTTACCACTTTTGTGTTTTAACCTCCATACTGACTTTATTAAGTGATTAATCTATTTTTTTACCATATGTTTGCTTTACCTGTGAAAATTTTCCCTTTCATAATTTTCTTATTTCTAATTATATCCTTTCCTTTACATTTAAGGAATTCTCTTTAGAACTTTACATAAGGCTGGTTTAAAGGTGATGAATCCTTTCACTTTTGTTTGGGAAACTATCTTTCCTTCTGTTCTGAATGATAGCCTTGCTGGATCAAGTATTCTTAGTGTAGTTTTGTTTTGTTTCTTTTCTTTTAGCACTTTGAGTATATAATGCCACTCGGTTCTGGCCTGCAAAGTTTCTGCTGACAAGTCAGCTGATGGCCTTATGGAATTTCACTTGTATAGAACCTTTTTTTTTTTTTTTATTGCATCTGTTAAGATTTTCTCTTTATCATTACTTATTACTCTTTTAATCATTATTTGTCATTTTGTGGGCCTCCTGGGATCTTTCTGCTTCCTGGACCTGGATGTCTGTTTCCTTCGCCAGGTTCAGGAAGTTTTCAGCTATTATTTCTTCTAATAAGTTTTTTTTTTTTCCTTCTTTATCTCTTCTCCTTCTGAGATCCCTATACCGTGAATGTTATTACACTTGATGTTGTTGAGTTCCCTTAACCTTTTCTCATTTATTGTTATTTCTTTTTCTTTTTGCTGTTCAGCTTGGATGCTTCCCATTACATTGTCTTACAGTTTGCTGATCCATTTTTCTGCATCCTCTCGTCTGCTATTGATTCTCTGTAGTATATTTTTTATTTTATTAATTGAATTCCTTATCTCTGAGAGGTTATTTTTTCTATTTTCTTCTTGTTGAAATTCTCACTTATTTCATCCACTCTTTTCCAAAATCCACTGAATATCTTTATGACCATTGCTTTGAATTCTTTATCAGGCATATTGCTTATCTCTGTTTCATCTAGTTTTTTTCAGTGGTAGTATCTTGTTCTTTCATCTGGTACCTATTCCTTCATCTCATTTTGTATGACTCTTTTGTGTTTGTTTCTATGTATTATGTCAGCAGTGTCTCCTGGTCTTTAAAGTAGCAGCCTTGTGTAGAAGAGGGCATGTGGTGTCCTATAGTAATGTCCCCCTGGTCACCAGAACCATTTGCTCCAGGAATGTCCCCTCTGTGGGCTGCATGCACGTCCCATTTTGGCTGAGCCATGATTGTCTTTATCCCAGCCTGTTGCAAGACTAGCTTTGCCTGCTGTTGGTGTACTATTGGGTGGTGAATGTGGCGGGGGTTGGGGGGTGGTTAGTTTCCTCAAAGTTGAGAGGCCCGAGGCTTCTGTGGGCTCATTGGTGGGCAGGGTTAGAAGTCCAGCTGACTGTCTGCAGCTGGGATTTCTGCCAGAACTGCAGGTACATCAAAGGGCAGGGCTTTCTCCCTGCAAGTCTCAGAGACTGTTATTGGTGAATGGGGCCAGTGGTCTACAGTTAGCATCTCTGCCACAGCTACTGGAACACTGAATGGCAGGGCTTACTCCCCCAGCAGACAGCTAAGAGGACAGGATGCTGGAACTGAGGGCACTGGGGTGTGTGGTTACCTTATCCCTTCCCCAGGGCAGGAGTCACTTTGGAGTGGTACTTGTCCCTGCTGGAGCTGCTTACAGGGTGTTGCAATGCAGGAGCTGCTTTGGAGTGATGTCTGCTAAGTTGAGTGGGTTGGATCAGTGTAGCCGGAAAGGAATGTGAAAGCTGGGTGCACAGGGCTAGCAAGGTAGATGGAGAGTGTTATCATTGGCTCCTGCAAGTTTCCAGCTACCTAGGCTGGGGGAGGAGAAGAAAAATGATGCCCACCAGCACTCTTCTTCCTCAAGAAATCTCTTGAAGATCTCTGCCCCTCCAGAACACATTCCAAGATTAGTAAATAAATCTCCTTCACATATATCCAAGCTCTTTTAAACTGTTGCTTCTGTGGTGTTTCTCAGGGTTGAGTTACCACACTGAGTTTCCTACTGCCCTCTATGCTTGTGACATACCTTCCATTGATAGTTAGTCTCACTGGAAGTTTGGTTCCCAACTGTAGCTCCTCCGCTCCTACCCTTTTCATTCCTCTCTGGGATTAGTTGTGGAGGGTCTGCTCTGCCAGTCTTCAGGCTGTTTCCAGAGTCAGTTGTGCAGACGTAGCCATTATCTTAGCATGTCCTTGGGCTGAGGGGAGCTCAGGGTCCTCTTACTTTGCCATCTTCTCTGAATTTCCCTTGGGTTTTATTTATTTATTTATTTATTTATTTATTTATTTATTTTTTAACGTTTATTTATTTTTGAGACAGAGAGAGACAGCATGAACGGGGGAGGGGCAGAGAGAGAGGGAGACACAGAATCGGAAGCAGGCTCCAGGCTGTGAGCCATCAGCCCAGAGCCTGACACAGGGCTCGAACTCACGGACCGCGAGATCGTGACCTGAGCCGAAGTCGGACGCCCAACCGACTGAGCCACCCAGGCGCCCCTCCCTTGGGTTTTAAATTGTATCTAAAACAAACACCCTGAGACAGAAAATGTGAATATATAGATGATGATAAACAAAATGGTGATATTTTGAACCTTTTGATATATCTGTAGAGAGAGAGGTTAGTCTTTTAGATGAAAGATATATATGCAGATTCCTGAGGTGATGAGAAAGGGAACTGAAATTTCAAATATAAACTCAAAAGAAAGTTGCATAAGAACTACCTGTCATTTCACATCGGACAAAGGGCTAGTATCCAAAATCTATAAAGAGCTCATCAAACTCCACACCCGAAAAACAAATAACCCAGTGAAGAAATGGGCAGAAAACATGAATAGACACTTCTCTAAAGAAGACATCCGGATGGCCAACAGGCACATGAAAAGATGTTCAACGTCGCTCCTTATCAGGGAAATACAAATCAAAACCACACTCAGATACCACCTCACGCCAGTCAGAGTGGCCAAAATGAAGAAATCAGGAGACTATAGATGCTGGAGAGGATGTGGAGAAACGGGAACCCTCTTGCACTGTTGGTGGGAATGCAAATTGGTGCAGCCGCTCTGGAAAGCAGTGTGGAGGTTCCTCAGAAAATTAAAAATAGACCTACCCTATGACCCAGCAATAGCACTGCTAGGAATTTATCCAAGGGATACAGGAGTACTGATGCATAGGGGCACCTGTACCCCAATGTTTATAGCGGCACTCTCAACAATAGCCAAATTATGGAAAGAGCCTAAATGTCCATCAACTGATGAATGGATAAAGAAATTGTGGTTTATATACACAATGGAATACTACGTGGCAATGAGAAAAAATGAAATATGGCCTTTTGTAGCAACATGGATGGAACTGGAGAGTGTGATGCTAAGTGAAATAAGCCATACAGAGAAAGACAGATACCATATGGTTTCACTCTTATGTGGATCCTGAGAAACATAACAGAAACCCATGGGGGAGGGGAAGGAAAAAAGAAGAAAAAAAAAAAAAAAGAGGTTAGAGTGGGAGAGAGCCAAAGCATTAGAGACTGTTAAAAACTGAGAACAAACTGAGGGTTGATGGGGGGTGGGAGGGAGGGCAGGGTGGGTGATGGGTATTGAGGAGGGCACCTTTTGGGATGAGCACTGGGTGTTGTATGGAAACCAATTTGACAGTAAATTTCATATATTAAAAAAAAAAAAAAAAAAAAAAAAAAGAAAACCATGGGTATAAAAATCGAGAAATATCTTAAAAATTACATTATATTGTTTTGGTTTTCATAATATTCTACTTTATTTTAGTTTTCCTCCACATCTCTTTGGTATGAATATTGAGAATCTTAAATAAACATATGTGTAAGCTCTTAAAAAAAAAAAAAAAAAAAAAAAAGAACTACCTGTCATTTAAAGGGTATTTATATAAGGGTTTTGCCTCTTTTAAATTTCTTCCATTTTTTTTTCTAACACAATTCTGGGCATACTACAGATGATTTGACAGTTTCCATCTTAAAATTTTTCTATTTTAAAAAATGACATGTAAAGAATGGATTAACTGTTTGAGGAGTTCGTGCCCTGAGCTGAGACAGGATAGGTATAGCTGGCTTTGTTTACACATAAGCAGTAAAGGAAACCTTGCAAGCCACACAGGATCTGTGCCTTTGGGTGCTGTTTCTATCATAATCTTTTTCACATTGAGTTTGTGATGATCCTCGGTGGTCAATAAGGTCTTCAGGCTTGAATCATTTCAACCAAAACATTTTATTCTGTTATTGTCTACCTCCATCCCCCCACCAAAGAAAACAAGTGGAGCCATGGTCAGACACATTGAGCTGCCATATGGATAGATTCTAAAAGATATTTTTTCTAATTGGGCCCAAATCCTGTCATTCCTACTAATACTTTATGCAAATGTTTTTACTTTTTACAAAAAAAAACCCCTTTCCTTCCTCTTTCCCCGCGTTTCCTCCTCCTTCCCTTCTTTCAACAAACATGTGTTGAAAACCTCCTACATTCCAAGCAGTATGATAGGCACTAACATTATAAGGATAAACAGCATAAAAACCATCTCTACCCTCAGGGACAAGATCAGAGACTAGGTGATAAATGTACCTGAGCAAAACAAATTAATTTAAACAGACTAGTGCTGAGGTGAAGAAACCCCAATTAGAGTATTGGAGCAAGAGGAGGAGTGGGCTAAAACGAAACCGGTACATCATGTTAAGAGGTTTCAGCCTAATGCCAAGTGCGAGGAAGTATATTGAAGTCTTTTAAGCAGAGGAGTGACTCGACCAGATTTGTGCTTTAAAAATGATGAAGACTCTTATGTGGATCCTGAGAAACTTAACAGGAACCCGTGGGGGAGGGGAAGGAAAAAAAAAGAGAGGTTAGACTGGGAGACAGCCAAAGCATAAGAGACTCTTACAAAATGAGAACAAAGCCCTCAGGCTGATAGGGGGTGGGGGGGTGGGTGATGGGTATTGAAGAGGGCATCTTTTGGGATGAGCATCTTTTGGGATTGGAAACCAATTTGACAATAAAGTTCATATATTTAAAAAATAAAATAAAAAAAATGACGAAGATGGTGGAAAGGAGAACAGATCAGGTGGTACATAGGGGCAGCACTCCATTGATTGAAAGCGGGTAATCCTACCCCTATTTCATTGCTGGGAGCACAGCTTAGTTATACTGTGGACTCCTAACCTTTGGCTATTTCACCTTGCCTTCCCAAGCTTCAGAAGAGCAGGTGGTCTTACTGACCTCTGACATCCATGTAAATCTGGGATACCATTAAAAACACTGTACCTGGGGTCCTGGCAATGATCTCAGTATGACTGGGTTTTCAGAGTCTGGATCAGTTGGTTTAGCCTGTGCTACTCTGCACAGTTGACTCATGTCTGATTGTTGTGTTCTACACTGCACAAGGTGATTTATGAACCCACAAGTGTGGAGTGTACCTCCCGTTTCCTAGGACACTGAAAGTGAAACACCAGGATTGAATTCTCAGGAACGTTCCCTACAAGGAGGCAAAACTGCACTTTTTAGAGCAAATAGGAACTTATGATATAAAACTCAAAGTTTAGCTCACGAGAGCTTGAAGTTTCCAGTTTTCTTTCCTGAATTATATCCTGTAGAGTGCTCCCTATTGTCTGGTTATCTGGAAATCTTCAGAGAGGTTTATGTTCACTTTATTTTTAGTAAGACTATATGATCATCATAAATACGTGTGAATCATTTGCATATTATGATGAACTGAAATAATTTTCTCAGTTACTCATTCCAAACACATTTTGCCCAAAATAGTAGTTTTCTGAAATCACTGAACTTTTACAAATATTTTGAAGTACTAAAAATTAAAAGAAATAATACTCATGACCCCACCACTTGTTTAATACTTTAATTGCCTCAGATATTACTTAATAAAATAAAACTTTTCCTTTGGAATTTTTACTCCCTTTCATTGTGACAAACACCACCATGAATTTGATATATTTCAAAGTTCACTGTTTTATACATTAAATTTCTCAAAAATATCCATAAACAACAGAATTTTATATATTTTTATTTGCATGAATGATAACACAGTATATGAAAATTTCTCAAACATTGGTTTTTATTAAAAAAATTTCATATATCTGAGATCGATACATGATGGAACATAAGCGCTAGTTCATCTACTGCAACATTCCATTTTATGACTACACTATATTTTAATACTTATTCATCTGCTCCTCTATTGATTAACACCTAATTGTTTTTTCCTAGTTGTTAACTTTGACAAAGTGTGTTCCTATGAACATTATGTACCTGTAATTACTTAACTCACTTTACATTTCATGTCATATAAATTGAGTGTCTTATACATAAGAGTTGGAATTATGTATATAAACCACAATTTTTTTATCCATTCATCAGTTGATGGACATTTAGGCTCTTTCCATAAATATGGCCCTTTGTAGCAACATGGATGGAACTGGAGAGTGTTATGCTAAGTGAAATAAGCCATACAGAGAAAGACAGATAGCATATGGTTTCACTCTTATGTGGATCCTGAGAAACTTAACAGAAACCCATGGGGGAGGGGAAGGAAAAAAAAAGAGTTTAGAGTGGAAGAGAGCCAAAGCATAAGAGACTCTTAAAAACTGAGAACAAACTGAGGGTTGATGGGGGGTGGGAGGGAGGGGAAGGTGGGTGATGGGTATTGAGGAGGGCACCTTTTGGGATGAGCACTGGGTGTTATATGGAAACCACTTTGACAATAAACTTCATATATTGAAAAAAAAAGAGTAACCACTATTACTAAGAGAAAAAAAAAGAGTAACCACTATTACTAAGAGAAAAAAAAAGAGTTGGAATTAGAGTACTTCACAATTTTATAGACATAAGGAATAACACTTTAAAAATCAGAGCTACAAGTTCTATATGGTAACCTTCACTTTTTTAGACTCTTAATGTGTGAGTCATCTTGTTGCATACAGTAATGGCCAAGAACCATTCCTTCTTCACCTAGAGCAGTTTATTGCTTGTTTTAGTTCTGGGAAAAAAGGTAGTCAATGAGTTTTTTAAGTTTTCCATATTTGATGTTTTTCCCCTTTTTCTCTAATAAATGTGAAGCTTATACTCATCTTTATTCCCACTCATCCCAGTTTTGAAATAATGCACACATGATAAACACTTGTCTTTTACCATTATGTTACTGATCTTTGGAACTAAAATAATTGATTATATTTAGGATAGTGGAAGCAAATTTTGAGATGGCTTGAATTATCAAATGATTTGCCTGAGCAAAATCCATTTCCTTGCTAATTGCAAACTAAAAATGTGCAAAGACTCTTTAATTCCTGCGATAGAAGTTTTCCTTAACCTTCAAACATTTTTCTTATTTTGCAGTTGATCTACTTCTGGGCTTTTCAAAATACCTATTTTTCATTCACTGTCAAAGTCCCCTTCTGCTAAAACCCAGTTACCTACTAACTCCTGCTCATCATGTTAGGGGATCTACAGTGGACAAGATGGGGTAGTGGTCGAGTGTACAAATTCCACTATCAGAGTGCCTATGTTGGAATCCAGGCTCTAAATATATGTGTACAGTTTAGCAACTTAATTGCTTTTGGATCCAGTTTTCTCATCTTAAAAATGGGTACCTATTCCTGATGATTATCATTGGGATTAAACATGTTGTTTATAAATCTCCTAATACTTGGAACACAGAATTCATTTACTGCTTCATCCCATTCTTTTTTTTAAATTAAAGTATTGTTGACACACAATGCTAGATTAGTTTCAGGTGTACAGCTTAGTGACTCAACAAGTCTATACCTTGTTATGTTCAACACAAGTGTAACTACCATCCATCACCATACAACATGTTACAATACCACCTACAATATCCTCTATGCTCTATTTTTTATTCCCATGACTTCCCCATTCAATAACCAGAAGCCTGTATCTATCTCCCACTGCCCTTCACCCATCCCCTCCATCCCTAACTCCTTCCCCTCTGGCAATTACTAGTTTGTTCTCCGTATTTATGGGCTATTTTTGCTTTTTTTTATTTGCTTGTCTTACTTCTTAGATTCTATGTTTAAGTGAAATCATGTGGTATTTGTCTTTCTCTTATTCCCGTCGGCATCATACCCTCCAAGTCTATCCATGTTGTTGCAAATGGCAAGAGCTTATTGTTATTATTGTTATTATTACTTTGGTGGCAGAATACTATTCAGTTGTATATATACCCCATCCTCTTTATCCATTCACATATTAATGGACACTTTAGTGCCTATTAATGCCATACATTAGTTATTGTGAATATTGCTGCCATAAACATGGGGGTGCATATGTCTTCTGGAATTAGTATTTTTATTTTCTTTGGATAAACACCCAGTAGTGGAATTACTGGATTCATATGGTTTTTCTAGTTTTAATTTTTGAGGGACTTCCATACTGTTTACCACAGTGGTTACACCAACTTACATTCCCACCAATAGTGCATGAGGGTTCTCTTTTTCTTAACACCCTCATAAACACTTGCTATTATTTTGTCTTTTTGATACTAGACATTATGACAGGTGTAAGGTGATATTTCATTGTGGTTTTGATTTACATTTGCCTGATGATGAGTGATGTTGAGCATCTTTTCATGTGTCTGTTGGCCATACCTGTATATCTTCTTGGAAGAATGTCCAGTCAGGTCCTCTGCCCAGTTTTTAAATCAGATTTTTTGTTTTTGTGTTTATTTGTATAAGTTCTTTATTTTGGCTCTTAACCCCTTATCAGATATATCATTTGCAAATACATTCTCCCAGGGAGTAGGTTGACTTTTTTACTGTGCAAAATCTTATTTTGGTGGAGTCCCAATACTTTGTTTTTGATTTTTGTCTTCCTTGACTGAGGAAACATATCTAGAAAAATGTTGCTAAGGTTAATGTCACAGAGATTACTATCTGCATTTTCTTCTACAAGTTTTATGGATTTGGGCCTCACATTTTAAGTCTTCAGTCAACTGTGAGTTTATTTTTATGTATGGTGTAAGAAAGTGGTCCAGTTTTCCCAGCACTATTTATTGAAGAAACTGTCTTTATCTCATTGTGTACACTTGCCTTCTTTGTTGTAGATCATTTAACCATTTATGTACGGGTGTGTTCCTGGAGTCTCTATCCTGTTCCATCTGATCTGATTTTTGTGCCAGTACCATCCTGTTTTGATTACTATAGCTTTGTAGTATATCTTAAAATCTGTGATTGTGATACCTCTACCTTTGTTCTTTTTCAGCATATTTTGGGTTATTCAAGGTCTTTTGTGGTTCCATACATATTTTAGGATAATTTGTTGTAGTTTTGTGAATCATGCTATTGGTATTTTGATAGGGATTACATTGAATGTTTAGATTGCTTTGGGTAGTGTGGACATTTTAACATTAATTCTTCTACTCCATGAGCATTTAATTTTTTTGTGCTTTCTTGAATTTCTTTCATCATTTTTTAAAATAATTTTCAGAATATAGGTTTTTAACCTCCTTAGTTCAGTTTATTCCTAGGTATTTTATTCTTTTTGTGCAAATGTAAAGGTAATTGTCTTAATTTCTCTTTCTACTACTTTGTTATTAGTGTATAGAAATGCAGCTGATTTCTGTGTTAATTTTATATCTTGCCTCTGTATTGATTTCACTTGTCAGTTCTAATAGTTTTTGGTGCTGTCTTTAGGGTTTTCTATATAGTATCATGTCATTTACAATAGTGACAGTTTTACTTCTTCCTTACCAATCTGGATGCGTTTTACTTCTTTTTCTTGCCTGATTGTTTCACTAGGACTTCCATTACTACACTGAGTAAAAGTGGCAAGAATGGACATCCTTGTGTTGTTCCTGATCTTAGAGGAAAAGCTGTCAGGTTTTCACCATTGAGTGTGATATTAGCTGTGGGTTTTTCATATATGACCTTTATTATGTTGAAGTATGTTCCCTCTAAACCTACTTTGTTGAGTTTTATCATGAAAGGATGTAGAATTTTATTAAATGTTTTTTCTGTATCTACTAAAATGTGAATTCACTTTGTTACTGTGGTGAATTGATTGATTTGTGGATATTGAACCAACCGTGCATCCCTAGAATAAATCCCACTTGATGGTGGTGAATGATCCTTTTAATGTATTGTTGAATGAGGCTTGCTAATACTTTGTTAAGGAGTTTTACATCTACATTCATTAGAGATATTGGCCTATAATTTTTTTTTGTGGTGTCCTTGTCTGGTTTTAGTATTAGGGTAATGCTGCCCTTATACAATGTAGGTGGAAGTTTTCCTTCCTCTTCTATTTTCTTTTTAAAGAGGGAGTGAGCAAGAGAGAGAGAGCATGCATGTGAAAGTAGGGAAGGGGCAGAGGGAGAGGGAGAGAGAGAATCTTAAGCAGGCTCCATGCCCACCACGGAATGCATTACAGGGTTCCATCTCATGATTGTGAGATCATGACCTGAGCCAAAATCAAGAGTCAGATGCTTAACCAACTGAATCACCCAGGTACCCCCATAGTCTTCTACTTTTTGGAATAGTTTGAGAAGAGTAGGTATTAACCCTTCTTCAAGTGTTAGGTAGAATTCATCTGTGAATCTATCTGGTCCTGGGCTGTGTTTTTTGTTTGTTTTGATTAGTAAGAAAATTGAATTGGTAATCAGTCTGTTCAGATTTTCTATTTTTTTCTGATTGAGTTTTTGGAGATTGTATGTATCTAGGATGTAAGTTGTCCAATTTGTTGGCATATATTTTTTTGTGTTTAGTATCTTATTATCCTTTGTGTTTCTGTGGTGTAGGTTGTTATTTTTCCTCTTTTATTCCTGAGTTTCATTATTTTGACCCTCTGTTTTACTTGATGAGTCTGGTTAAAGGCTTATCAATTTTATCTTTTCCAAGAATTAGCTCTTGGTTTTATTGATCTTTACTATTATTCTTTTTACTCTCTGTTTCCACTGTGATCTTTATTATTTCCTTCCTCCTATTAAATCTGGGGTTCATTTGTTCTTCTTTATATTATCCCTTTAGGTGTAAGGTTAGATTGAGATATTTCTTATTTCTTGAGGTAAGCCTATATCACTATTAACTTCCCTCTTAAAAGTGCTTTCACGTGTCCCAAAGATTTGGGACCATTGTGTTTTCACTTTCATTTGCCTCCATGTATTTTTAAATTTCCCCTTGGATTTCCTACTGACCTATCAGTTTTTAAACAGCATGTTGTTTAATCTCCATGTATTTGTGGCTTTTTCCTATTTTTTCTTGTAATTGTTTTCTAGTTTTATATACTTGCAGTCAGAGAAGAAACTTGATATGATTTCAGTCTTCTTAAATTTATTGAGACTTGGATTGTGGATTAACATGCTGTCTATCCCGGAGAATGGCCCATGTGAACTTGAAAATAATTTACGTTCTGCTCTTTGTGGACAGAATGTTCCGTATATATCTGTCAAATCCATCTGGCCTACTGTGTCATTTAATGGCACTGTCTTCTTATTTATTTGCTGCCTAGATGATGTATCCATTGATGTAAATGTGGTGTTAAAGTCCCCTACCATTTCTGGATTATGGTCAGTTTTTGTGTTTATATTTAGGTGCTGTCATGTTGGATGCATAGTTATCTATTTATTTTTAATTTTTTTAATGTTTATTTATTTTTGAGAGAGACAGTGTGTGCATGGGGGGAGGGGCAGAGAGAGAGGGAGACATAGAGTCCTAAGCAGGCTCCAGGCTCTGAGCTGGCAGCACAGAGCCCGATACAAGGCTTGAACCCATGAACCCTGAGATCATGACCTGAGCTGATGGGAGTGGAGGGCGGGGGTGATACTTAACCAACTGAGCCACCCAGGCGCACCCTAGGGGCATAGATATTTACATTTGTTATATCCTCTTGTTGGACTGATCCTCTTATCATAATGTAGTACCTTTGTCTCTTGATACAGTCTTTGTTTTGAAGCCTATTTTGTCTGATATAAGTATTGGAATCTTGGGTATCTTGTTTTCTGTTATTTTGTGTGTGTGTGTGTGTTATTTTGTTTTGTTTTCCTCCCACTTGCATGGTATGTATTTTTCCTTGTCTTCAAATTCGGTCTGTATGTAGTTTAGGTCTGAAGTGAGTCTGCTGTAGGTAGTATATAGATGGGTCTTGTTTCTTCATCCATTTTCTCATACTATGTGTTTTATTGGAGCATTTCAACCATTTACCTTTAAAGTACTAATTCATAGGTATATACCTATTGGCATTTTGCTAATTGTTTTGTGGTTGTTTTGTAGTTCTTCTCTGTTCCTTTTTCCTTCTGTTGCTCTCTTTCCTTGCGATTGGTGACTTCTTTAGTGTTATGCTTGGCTTTATTTTGTCTATTTTAGGTTTTTGTTTCCTGGCAACTATGAAGCTTATAACATCCCAAGTATATAGGGTTCTATATTAAATACTGACGGTCACTTAAACTTGAACACATTCTAAAAGAACTTCCATTGTTACTACCAGCCTCCACATTTCATATATATGTTTATTATTTTAACCTTCTATTGTTCTATTTTAACCTTATTTTGTGGGTCCCTTTAATTTTTGATACAATTGATTTTACTACTTTTATTTTTAAACTTCATACTAGCTTTACAAATGATTGCTCTACTACCTTTACTGTGTTTACTTGTACTCATGAAATATTACCCTTTCATAACTTTCTTCTAAATATGGCCTTTTCTTTTAACGTTGCTACTAACGCAGGCTTAGTGATGAAGTCCTTCATTTCTGTTTGCCTAGGAAACTATTTCTTCTTCTGTTCCAAATGATAATCTTACTGTGTTGGGTGTAGGGGTGTTTGTTTTTTATTATTCAGCCCTTGGAATATATCATACCTCTCCCTTCTGACCTGCAAAGTCTCCAGAATAATGAGGAGATTGCCATATACAGCATCTGTAGTACATAAGTAGTTGCCTTTCACCTGATGCCTTTGGATTCTCTCTCAGTGTTTCATGGTGTGGTTCTCCTTGGGTTCATCTCCTTTGGAACTCTTTGTGCTTCCTGGACCTGGTAGTCTGTACTAACCTTTTCCAGGTTGGGGAGGTTTTCAGTCTTTCTATCTCTCTCTCTTTTCATGTTGGGACCTTCATAATGTGAATGTTTGTTTGTTTGCTTGCTGTCTTAGAGAGCCTTTAACCTATTCTCACTTCTCCCTATTCCTCTTTCTTACTAGGTGTTTAGGTGCTTTCCATTAGCCTGTCTTCCAGATCACTGATCCATTCTTCTGCCTTTTCTAATATACAGTTGACCCCTGTATTTTTCATTTCGGTTACTGTATTTTTCCACTTTAGTTCTTTTTTCTATTTTCTACCTCTTGAAGTTCTCACTGAGTTCATCCATTCTTTCCAGTCTGGTGAACAACTTTATGACATCACTTTCAACTCTTATCAGCTAGATTACTTATCTCCAATATTAATTCTTTTTCTTAGGTTTTGTCTTGTTCTTTCATTTGGAATATTTTCCCCCTTTCCTTATTTTGCTTGATTTTCTGTGTTTGTATTTACGAATTAGAAGAAAAATTACTTCTCCCAAACATAAAGGAATGGTCTTGTGTATTGTTATGCTCTTTGTAGACTGCATGTTCCTGGTGACTGTGCCAGCTTGGAGATTTGGATGTGATGGACTGGGGATCCTGCAACACTCCTTGCTAAGGCTTCCCTGGTGGGATGTCCGGAACTACACTGGGTGCAGTCCAGGCTGTCTGTGCGGAGGGTGCCCTGGCAGGACAACTGCAGTGGAAGTGGATGCAAGCTGAGGGATCCTGGGGATCTCTGCACCAAGGATGGCCAGGTAAGGATGCTGAACTGTCTGCAAGCTGGGGGATCCTCCAGATTTCTACACCAAGGACACCCAGGTAGGGAGGCTGAAGTGGCTGTAAGCTAGGGGATCTCTGCACCAAGGCAAGGGGCAGAAGTGGCTGCAAGCTGGGAGATCCTGGGGATCTATGCACCAAGGATACCTAGGTCAGGGGACTGAAGTGGATGTAAGCGGGGGGATCTTGGGTATCTCTGCAAAAAGGACACCCAGATAGGCGGACTGAAAGGTCTGAAAGGGGATCTCTGCACCAAGGACGCCCAGGTAAGGGGGCTGAAGCATCTCCAAGCTAGGGGACCTTGGGGATCTCTGCACCAAGGACACCGAGGTAGGGGTTGAAGTGCCTGCAAGTTGGGGCATCCTGGGGATCTTGGCACCAAGGACACCCACGTAGCGGGGGGCTCAAGTGGCTGCAAGGTGGGGAATCCCGGGTATCTGTTGACCAAGAAAACCTAGATAGGGGCGCTGAAGTGGCTGTAACCTAGAGCATCTCTGCACCAAGGACACCCAGGTAAGGGGGCTGAAGTGGTTGCAAACCGGGGTATCCTCGGGATCTCTGCACAGTTATACCCAGGTAGGTGGGCTGAAGTGGCTGCCAAGTTGGGGGACCCTGCACAAAGGACACCCCAGTGGGGGCGGGGCTGAAGTGGGGCAAGCTTGGGGATCCTGGGAATCTCTTCACAAACAACATGCAGGTAGGGGGGCTGAAGTGGCTGCATGCCAGAATGTCTGTGGGCTCTCCATACAGGGGGTGTGCTAACAAGGCAGCTGGATCTGAGGTAGACACAGTGATATCGGCAGGGTGCTCTCTGGGGTGAGCACATAGAAGACACCCTGTTAAGTTGGCTGGAGCCTAAGTGAGGGTGGGGTGTCTTGTGGTACCCTGTGTTGGAGGTGCCCTGGTATGTCCTTTGGAACCTAAGTGGTATCGACCCTGAGCTGTAGTGAGCACTGACAAGGGCCGCTCTCAAGGATAGTGATGCTCTTCAGCCCTTCTAAACCAGAGTCCCAGCAATTGCCCCACCCCATGACCCCGCCATTTGCCAAGCTTCTAGGACTGGTTCATTTATATTCTAGTTGCCCTTTTAAATTCAGACTTTTTTTGTCTGTGGCCCAGGACAGACACGTCTGCTCAGGGTCCCCCAGGGGTATCCATCTCCGCTGCGGTTTAAAGTGTTGGGGTGGGGTTCCCATCCTTACCATGCTGTTTCTCTTGCCGTTCTCTCTGTGGCCGACCTTTTGGTGTGCAGAAGCCATTCAGTCAGCCCTCAGTCCTGCAGGAGGAACTGCTCTGTAAGTAGGTGTAGATTTGGTGTGTTTGTGGATAACGTGAGTTCATGGTCTTCCCACATCTCTGTCTTGGACCAGGACTCTATGCTGTTGTTTCCATGAAGGAATAGATCATCTTATTTCTGGACTTGATCCTCATATTTTGTAAGTTTAGCCATATTGAATGATGTGTGATAGTTGGATTATAGGCCTTATCTGGCAATCCCAAAGAAACAATGTATTTGGTAATTTGGCCAAAGCCATTTTAAGCCATGACTCAGAACTGAGCTAGCAATCAGCTTATTCCTACAAGTTTCTATTAGCAAAGGCCTCTTCCTAATGACTAAGTCATATAATGTGATTTTAAAAAACCCACTTATTTCCTTTGTAAATGCCCATGTTTAACAGAGATACATAATTATATACATGTTAACTAGGTTACTACACACTTTCTGGCTTAAATGACACAAAGTTTATTATCTTCCCGTTTTGTAGAACAGAATTCTAACATGGGTGTCACTGGGCTAACATTGTCATTATGACTGCATTCTTTTCTGGAGGTTCTAGTTGATTATCTGTTTTCTTCTCAGCTTCGAGAGGCCACTTGTATTCCTTGGTTCATTGCTTCCCTCCTCCATTATCAACTCAGGAATATTGCATCTTTATTATGCTGTTTCTATTCATCACATCTCTTGCTCCCTCTTCCACTTTTGAGGACCCTTGTGATTACATTGGGCCCACTGGATAATCCAGCCACCTGAATTCATCTTTGCCAGGTGTCCTAACATACTGTTTCCAGACATTAGGACACAGGCGTTTTTTTTTTTTTGTTTGTTTGTTTGTTTTAGTGAGGGAACTGCTTATTCTGCCTGTAACAAGGGGAAAAAAATCTCAGGACTAAATCAGCCCAGAACTATAGCCCTGTCATTTTGTGCTGCTATAACAAAGTTCCATTGTCGGGGCAGCTTATAGACAACATGAATGTATTTCTCATAGTTGTGGATGCCTGAAGTCCAAGATCACATTGCTGGGTTCTGGTGAGAGCTTCCTTATGGCTTTTGGATAGCTGCTCTCTCCCTTTATCCTCACATAGCAGAAATAGAGGGGAAGCAAGCTCCCATAGGACTCTTACAAGGGTTGACGCCCTTACAAGAGTCTCAACCCTCACCTGACCTAATCCCAACTCCATCCCAAAGGTCCCACCTCCTAATACCATCACACAGCGTGTTGAGTTTAAACAAATTAATTCAGTCCATAACAAGGAATGAATTACAATTTTGTATGTAAGAAGAAGTGGAGTCCTTTGCTTGAGGAGGAGATTAAGGAACAGTTCTAAGAAACATGGAATTTTTATAAAGATGAGTACTGTCTCCTCACTCCACAATCTGCCTGCAGACATACTTACCCCCTATATATCTCTTAAAAAGCTGCACACTCATGAGGTTGTAATCCTTAACATCAATAGAAGACCAGTACCAAGCCATCAGGTTCCACAAACCACGTTGTGCAGGCTTGAGCTTGTTATAGTTATAGACCCAGTTCTCCTGAGTTCTGCACTAGGAGTCTCCTCTTGGTTCAGGGATTAATTTGCTGTGTAATTTTTTGCAAACAAGATAATGACACTGGGTTTGGTTTCTTAATCTCTACAATGAGGGTGGTGGTGACCAAGATGGTCTCTAAAATGAGTCCATTTTTCAGGTAAGAGGAAAGTGAGCCTTTGAGTAAATAAGTCAACAAGAATGCATGGCTAGATAAGTGTGGAGTAAGAATTCAATTCATACTCTAGAGCCTTACACTGGGCTGCCTGCATTCTTCTCCTTGGCTAAACCATCTCCACTGGTCAGTAATGAATGATACGGAATGATAATCTCTGAATAGGATTTACCTTGATGAGTGGATTTTCTCTGCAAAAGAGTGGTGCAGAGAGCAAAAGGGAACAAACCAGAATCAGAAAGGGGATCTTGTTCCTTTCCCATCTCTTGGTACCCTGGAGTTTTCTTCATACTCAGGCTGGTGAAGAAGAGGTATGTTCTTCTTAAAATATTTACTTGGTGTCTCCATACTTCTACCCACATCGGTTTCTCTAACTCTGGATCTGAACCCAAGTGTACATGACAACGATGTGTCAAATACAGTTCTCCATGTTAAACACAAACTGTCTTTTGTTCATGGGACTTTGTCTCTAATGCATGTAATAACCCTGGCAATCTTCGTGGATGCACATTGCTAGTGTACTAAGATAGGTGTGGAATAAAAGAAGAAAGATGGTTACTTGTGTATATTTTTCTGTGCATGTAAAAGTTAGTAGTTACTAATACTAGTTCAAAACACTAGCTGGAAAATCTTCTTCTATGCCTTTTGTTGGTATAATTATTATACAAGAGGTAGGTACTATATTTTAAATACTTACTCTTTATATAGATACTTAATGTAGGGGAAGATTCCCAAAGAGCTTCAGAAAATTCCTATATCTAGTAGTTTACCTGTAACTTTCTGTTTTTAAAATATCAAAATGCTCATCTGCACTAGTCATGGGATGTTTAAAGAAAATAAGAAGTATTTGGCCTGTTATTTTACACTGTTCTGTTAGTCTTAAGTGAATTTATTGATTGTGTTAATCCTTTATAGAAGCACCGAGACAGTAAACACTGTATTTTACCAAAAAAAAAGTAATAATAATCAGTGAAGACAAATGACTTAAAACTTGAGTTGTGCCTCAAGAATTATATTTCTACTTTTCTAATTATAGATAGTAGCATTAATATTACCCTCTTAAATGTGCCAATAAAAGTCTCATCTAGCAAAATTGAATGATATGTGAATTCACAACCTGTACTAAATGTTAGAACCATAAATAAGCTTGGAAATAAATTAGATCAAAATATTCCTTTTTCCACAAGGAAATTGAGAACCAGAGAATGTAAGTGATTTAACCAAGGCTATTAGCTAATTTGCTTCAATGTCCCCTATATGGGGGGGGGGGGACTAAATTTAAGAGATCAGATTTATATACTTCATCAGCCTCTTCTCCTGTCTCATCTCTATTACTGCCTTAACATACTTTCTCCCCACAAAAATTAGTATTTTTAGAAGCATCATTTTAGGGGAAGTTGCAAGGAATGTTTGCTATAAAATATTATCTAAAAAGAGATACGTTAAACTTTTGAAAAAAAAGGAAGGAGTTTGCTTTTGTTATTTAGCTTTTAAATATTTTTCTCAGGCTGCCTTGCCTTCTGTGGGACTGAAGTCATGAAAACTCTGTATATATCTCCTTACAATTTAAGCTAATTCTACATGTGATTGGTTCAAGAATATAAAATATAGAGAACATAGAATTCCTTAAAATTAATTGTGGTCCTAATTTTTAAATAATGAAATCAACAGAGAATTATCCATTTTTCAAAATAAATGTGCATATTTTCTTTTTTCTACTCTGTCCCTTTTATACAGAAAGGCAAGTGTGATGATGGACTTGTTTTTAAGAAATAATTTTGCCTCATATTTTTTCATTTCTCTGATCAATTATTTGACACAAGCTGACTACAGTTATCTTTTCTAATCCCTCATTTTTCATATCTTTTTAAAGTTCCATTATTAGACATGGAAAACTTTTGAGTGTTTTAAATCTTTTGGTATTTAGTCTGTTAGAAGGAGTTTTTAGCCTGTTAAAAAGGTCATAATTGAAAATGGTCACAGAATCCAGTGGGGGAGAATCATCTTTTGGCTTTAGGAGTAGAACCCAGTGATTAATCTCTTACACAGAACACAGAGTGCTTATCACAGGTGCCCTCCTTAATGCCCATCACCCATTTAGCCCATCCCCCCACCCACCTCTTCTTCAGCAACCCTCAGTTCTCTATAATTAAGAGTCTCTGATGCTTTGCCTCCCTCTGTTTTTATCTTATTTTTCCTTCCCTTCCTGTAGGGGTGAAATCATCTTTAGCTATTTAGCATCCTGAAATTCATCAATTTAACAGACATTTGTTTTGCTATTCAAATAGGAAATGCATGCTAGGATGTACCCTCTAGCAAAACACCAGGCATGCAGACTATGGAATCCATAGTAAGCACACTTGGCTGTCAACATTTAACTCAGGATGCTTGCAGAAAAAAATGAGTCACAGCATCAGCATAGGGCTCTCTGCCCTGTATTTTTCAGAGGACATACAGGAAGACTATCCCTTTCTGAGGATTAACTTGAATTAAAAACCCACAAATTGATAATTCTACAGAATTGCCACAAGATCTGCAACTTCGAGTGTTTGTGACCTTAAAATGCATACATATTTGGTGAGATCCTTCTTGCTGTATTTCATAGTGAGCTGGATTCTTACTGTCCTTATTTGGACAAGAGTGTTATTTCCAGAGCATGAATTACTGAGTTTCAAGGGATTTTAGGCTCTCTAGCTGACTCAATAACTATAGTTGCATTGGGCCTGTCTTCAAACCACATCAGATCTCAGAGCAAAGAGCAATGAAGCACAAAGCAAAAATACAGAGACTTCCATTTCTTCCATTGAGTTGGAAAGATGAATAGGAAAAATTCAGGACCTATAGAACTCTTTAAAAAACATAAAGAATCTTCATCATTTTTTATTTTCATTTTTCAGAACTGTCATCCTTCTCCAGCACTCAAAGGCATAGTGTCTAATGCCATCATAATAGGGTCCAGATACATTCCTTATCAAAAAGATATTCAGATAGGGGTGCCTGAGTGGCTCAGTCGGTTAAGCGGCCGACTTCGGCTCAGGTCATGATCTCTCGGTCCATGGGTTTGAGCCCTGCGTCAGGCTCTGTGCTGACAGCTCAGAGCCTGGAGCCTGTTTCAGATTCTGTGTCTCCCTCTCTCTGACCTTCCGCTGTTCATGCTCTGTCTCTCCCTGTCTCAAAAATAAATAAAACGTTAAAAAAAATTTTAAATAAAAAAAGATATTCAGATGGATAATTAGCAACAACAGACACTTCTAATGTAACACAGCAGACTGAATGCCTGACTTCATCATTACTATCATTTTACTATTGTTTCAGAAAAAATTAAAGGTGTAAAACAAGTACAGTGTTCTCCCAACATACAAGGAATGGATGAGAACAAGATGGAAAGTATATATGTGAGCGGTATTTGGCTTTGTACAGAGGACAAAGCTGAAGTCTAGGGTTCTGATGAAAAGGTACAGATAAGAAGCAACCATACACTGGCCAATTCACTCACATACACAAACACAGAATGAGAGACAGGAACTAACGAGAGGATTAATCTCCCAAGTACAACATATAATGGAGAAGATTTCCAGAATAAGTACAGGAAGTAGAAACCACCCCAAGTATTTTAAGCAGGAAGAGATTTCATACCATGAATGATGTGTTTACAGAATCAGTAAAAGGGGGGAAAAGTGGATTCTAAACTGGGTATTTCAAAATGATGCCCCTAAAATGTAGAACTGGCTAGTTAGGCCAGCCCCTATCCCTGAGGTCACCATGAGAGCCATGGCCACCACCAAAGCTGCCTTTGAACATCAGGAAACTGAAAAGTGGACACAACCCAGTGATTAGGAAATTATGTGAGAAAGTCACCAATAGGTGAGAAAAGCCCACTTTATGAGACTCAGGGAACTAGGAACTGGAGATATAATCTATAAGATTCTAATCTTGACAGTGTTAATAGTTGCCAAAGGGAAGTGGAGTCCACTTCTTCCATTCAAAATGGGCAAATACATCTAACTGTAATAACTTAATAATCACACATAAACAGTTGTAAGGAATTTGGGGAAATCTAGTTTTCTACCTGGGTAAGTGATGCGCTTACCTGAAACTCCACTACTAATAAAGAATAGAAGTGAGGGGACAAGTAACCTGAGGAGGATATCAGAGGTTTGCATTCCTTGAGATTTTGAACCAAAACTGTTCTAAATTTAGGCAGGTAAATATAGGGGGGTTAAGTAAAAGTCTATATACTGAACAGTGTTATTTCTAGCCCAATTCCTCCATTCAGCTTTCAAAATGCTGTAAGCTAGGTGTAATGCAAGGGGCATGTTTGCAACATTAGTACTTGGACAAATTAGCCCAAAGGAAAGCCACTAAATATATTTATATTTGGGGAGCTTAATGACATGGTCAGGGGAAACCCACAATTCCACAGTCTCACTACATTTATGATAAATCCTCCAATCAGATTTTAATGGCTCACAGTTAAATAGAAGGAGACTTTGAGGAATATTAGTCATTTCTTGAATTCCTTTAATATGAAAGAGAAATACCAAAACAAACAAGGAAACAACAGTTATTTATTTAATGTCTGGAGAAGCAGAAACAATACAGAGAACCACCACCAAAACCAAAAATCAATAAAAGGTTGATTAATATTGTCATAGGTTTCAGATGATAATTAAGAACACAACACAGTAAAAAAGAAACAATTCTATAGCATGAATGAGATTTGGAAATTAAAAATGTGGTATGTGAACTTTTAAAACTCTATAGAAGAATGAGAAGGTAATACTGAAAACAATCTCGTAGAAAGTAGAAGAGAAAAATGAGCAAGCAGATCAGATAAGAAGGAAAACAAATTTAAGGATCAATTAAAAAAGTCCAATATCTGACTAAGCATAAATCCAGAAAAAGAACACATACAGAAAAACCGTAAGAAATTATCAAAGAATTAACAACAAAAATCCCAGAACTAAATTATTCTGTATTTAGTTCAATATTCAATATTATTCAATATTAAAAGGTTCCACTAGGGGTCATTTTAATGATTAAAAAAGATGCATTGATAAAGTTGTGGTCCAAGATGGTGACTCAGGAAGACCCTAAACTCCCTTCCTCCATGGATGCACCAAACCTACACCTATTTATAGAGCAATTTCTCCTGAAGAACTGAGGGATAACTGAACAGCTTCTGCACAAGAGATAAACCACTTAAGATAACAGCAAGAGAAACAGACATAGTAATAAAGGAATTGCCCACCTTCAACACTACCATTCACAGTGGGGAGGGATAGTACTGAAGAAACTGTGAGCAGACTTCTCTGCTTTGGAAAATAAGAAAAGCTATAGCTTAAAAACTAGAATATAACTTTTTTTTTACATTTTTAAAAATATTTATTCATTTTTGAGAGAGAGAGACAGAAAGAGAGTGAGAGTAGGGAAGGGGCAAAGGGAGAGGGAGACACAGAACAAAGCAGGCTCCAGGCTCTGTGCTGACATGGGGCTCGAACCCACGAACTGTGAGATCACGACCTGAGCTGACGTTGATGTTCAACTGACTGAGCCACCCAGGTGCCCCAATGTAAACTATAATATAAAGGAAGCAGAATCCAACCCAGACTCTTGCCATATGGTGGAGGAGTTACTGGGACTCTCTCTAGGTCAGAGGGGCTGATGAAGGCCAATGTTTGCATTCCCACTCCAACTTGATGGTGTGGACAGGAAAGAGTCTGGGTGTCCTAGCCAACCTTCTGCTTCAGTGAGCCCTGGATCCCTAGCCCACAACAGCCCCAGATATCCTGGGACACAGAAAAAAAAAGCCGTGATTTCAAAGAACAACTAGAATATAAAGGTCCTTGAGAATGGCCAGGGGATCTCCTGAAACCTTCTCCAGGTGGAAGGGGCTGGCAAATACTATGGTTTACATCCCCACCCCCTCACAAAGCTTAAGAACAAAGACAAGAACACTGTCCTGGCCTCCTTACCAGCCTACCACTTCAGTGACTCCTAGGCTCCAAGCCCACACCAGCCTTACCTGTTCTACCTAGGCAACCCCCACATGGGATACAATAGGACACCCCTGGTCCGTGATCACTACAGCTCCAGCCATCTCACCAAGGTGACAAAGATGCAAAGCACCCCGTAACATTCTAGGTGCATACGATGTTGGTTCCAGGCAACTTCCAGAGTACTGCTGGTGCGGAGTGCCCCAGAACCTCCTTATCCATGTCTGTTTTGGCTCCAGCCAGAGGCCCTTGAATGGAGTGCCCCAGGAGCCCCTCCCACACACACGTGCCTCTGATCCCACGGTTCTACTAGGGCACCCCCTGTGTGAAGCACTCAGGAAACCGCCAGGGTACCCCTAGTTCAAGGCACTCCAAGACCCTTGGCTTATACTCACTTCAGCTTCACGTGTTCTCGCAGGGGCCCTCTGCATAGAAAGCCCAAGGACCTCCCTGGGCAATGCCCACTCTAGCTCCACTCATTCCTCCAGGGTAGCCCTAACTCAGAAAGCCTTGGTACTCCCAGACCATGACAGGCAATTTCAACCAGCCAGCCAAAGTCAGCAGGCACACACAGTGTTTGCAGGAGATGACCACAGAAAGATCATTCCTTCAAGTTTAGAAGTACCAGTTCAGCCTAATTCATGGAACCAAACACAGAAAGTCAAGGAAAATGAGGAGACAAAGGAATATGCTTCACATGAAAGAATAAGTGCCAAGCACACTACAGGAGAGGCCACTTCCTTAACATGGGGAACCCACTCCTTTTATCTGTGTCTTGCTAGAGATGGACCAACTTCCACCAACTCCCACAGGTGCCTTTGATAGCTGAGCTGTGTACTTCTTTATTGGCATTATCGTCCAGGAATCAACTCCGAACAGAACCAGCAGGAGTGTTCACAACTCTCTAACGGTTGCACCAGGTAGCAGAGACATGGCTCAAGCACCCTCTGAGCAGTTGGAGTGTTAGGACAACAGAATAGCAGCAGCTGCTTAACTCCATGTGTCATCATGAGAAACGAATTCCATGTTTCTGCTACACAAGAACCTCTCAGCTGTGACACTTCCTCAACAGCCTGCTCAGTACACATGTGATCACAACATTCAGTCGTGGACTACAAATCTAGCCATTTATTTCATGAATTCATCTTCAGAAAAATGCCATACCTTTTCACACGTGAGAGAATCTAGTATGTTTTCCCGAAATGCCTATATCCCTACTTCCTGTTGGGACTTTTTTTTTTTTAATGTTTATTTATTTTTGAGAGAGGGGAAGAGAGAAAGAGGGAGGGACGGAGGGGGAAGGGCACAGAGAGGGAGACAGAATCTCAAGCAGCCTCCACCCTGTCAGCACACAGCCCTGTGTGAGCCTCACGAACCACAAGATCATGACCTGAGCCAAAACCAAGAATCAGATGCTCAACTGACTGAGTCATCCAGGCACCTCTGGTCCTTCCTTTAAACTTTCTCACTTATATTTTTCCTCACCTCAAAGAAATCAATATAAAGTAAAAGGTTGTAACGCCTTTTTTCATTCCATGTTGGGCTCCCGCAACATGGTTTTCCACCTGATGGGATTAATAATCACAAGCATTTATGTAGCAAGTACTCTATGTGAAGCACTGTGCTAAAAGCTCTACAAATATTGTCTTATTTAAACTTCACAGAAGCCCATACCCCCAAAATACAAAGACACTAATTCAAAGGGTTATGTGCACCTGACATTTATTACAGCCTCATTTAGGGTAGACAAATTATGGAAGCAGCCTAAGTATCCATCAACTGATGAATGGATAAAGAAGAGGTGGTGTATATATATATACAATGGATTATTACTTAGCCATAAAAAAGAATGTAATCCTGCCATTTGCAATGACATGGATGGAGCTAGACGGTATAATGCTAAGTGAAATAAGTCAGTCAGAGGAAGACAAATACCACGTGATTTCACTTGTATGTGGGGTTTAAGAAACTAAACGACTGAGCAAAGGGAATCGAGAGAGAAATAAAGAGACACACCAAGAAGCAGACTCTTAACTACAGAGAACAAACTGGTGGTCCCCAGAGGAGAGGTAGGTGGGGGGATGGGTGAAATAGGTGAAGGGGATTAAGAACACGCTTATGATGATCACTGAGTGATGTTATAGAATTGTTCAATCACTATATTGTATGCCTGAGACTAATATAACACTGTACGTTAAATATACTGGATTGTTTACAAAAATTAATAAAAAAAATAAACTTCACAGAAACCCAGAAAAGAAGGCTCTCTCTACAGCTGAGGAAGCTGAGATTTTAATAAAGTTCAGTAAGTTGCCCAAGTTCTCACAGGTGGTGAGTGAAAGGGTAAGGACATGAATCTAAAAGTTCTGCTCCCAAGCCACTTGTTACCACCACACCAATAATTTTCCAAGTATGTTCCTGGATCTGCAGCATCAGCAGTAACCAGGAATGTGTTAGAAATACAAAGTTTCCATTTCTATCCCAGACCTTCTGAATCCAAAACTCTGGGGGTGGCAGTCGGTTTTTGAAAACCCTCCAGATGATGCTGGTCCATGCTAAAATTTGACAACCACTGATAAACTGGGGTCTGCAGACTGAGGCCAGACAGACAAATCTAGCCAGCCATCTCACTGTGGGGCCCTGAGCCAATAAGGGTTTTTATGTTTTTTGAAAGCGGTCAAAAATAAAACAAGTGTATATTATGGAGAATGTATGTGGCCAACAAATCCTAAAATATTTACCACCTGGCCTTTAAAGAAAAAGTCTGCTAACACCTGACTTAGATTATACTTTTCAGGGGACTGTACTTGATTTGTTCCAGATATTTACTTTCCAGTAATTGATAACAAGCAATTGCCAACATTGCCTTCCTCACTTTCTCTCTCTTGACCCTACTATTTGTCACCCTAATACTTTTAGCAAAGTACAAGCAGTCTGTTTGTTCTATAGATTACTGTCCCTTTATATTGACATATCTTTACAGATTTGAATTTGCAGCAAGCGTTCTAGAATGTGTTCACTTTCTCTGGGGCACTGTGCTTTCAAGCACTCCCTGGTGGCTTGGAATACTTTTTTATGGTTTTCTCCTTCATACATCTAAGCTCTCAGAGTACTTATTATATATAGATGGCTATATTTTTCTCATGTGAAGATATACTTTCATTAAGTACTCTTTTCATTGATTCTAAAACATAACTTTTGGTTTTTAAATCTCTGAAACAAGGATACATCTTTTTAAGTTTATTTTGAGAGGGCGAGAGTGAGAGTGGGGGAGAGGCAGGGAGAGAATCTAAAGCAGGCTCCGTGCTATCAGTGCAGAGCCCCATATGGGTTTCAAACTCACAAACCATGAGATCATGAACTGAGCTGAAGTCAGATGTTTAACCTACTGAGCTACCCAGATGCTCGTAGGATCCATCTTAAAATCCATGATGCTTACAGCTCTTTTGGACCAGGAAGCAGTCATGCCATTGTTTTCTTTTCCTACAAGGATGGACTAGGTCATAGCTACTCACATTTCTAGAGCTATGAACATAGTCAACTACCCCTGTGGAGTTTTATTTAAAATGTATTAAAAGATCACATGGTATTTCTTCATAGAAATATAAAAGGTTCTCCTTATTCAAAATAACATGGGAAGTGAGTGAAGCCAGTATCTTGGGATAATAACCACAATTCCACATTTTCTTTCAAAACAATGAAAAATGCTTTATAGGATTGAACAAAGGAAGACACCTGTGAGTAGATGAAGCTGTGATATATTCTGTTGATGAGAAACATGAAAAATTGCCTCAAACGTGGTAGGCACCATGGTGAAAGTTGGGGGAAACCACCCAGATCCTTAGAGCAGAGGAAAGTAATTTCTAAGCAGTAAGAGTCTGTGCCAATAATTCATGCAGCATGCAAAATTATCTTTGTGTGATATTTTATTTGGCAGACGTTCGGTTTTACTTAGTCGTTCATAAAATAGAGAATCTTGCAATTGATGTCATCTTAAATTATATAAAACAGAGTCTTAAAAGTGGTATGAATGAATGTTGCTAAATATTATGTGATTATATGTTAATTACAGCAATCTGAATTTAATAACGCCTATTTTTTAAATGCCAATATTTGGATGCTACTTAGCCAACATTCAAACAGCTACAATCAAGGTTGCCGCAAACACACAAGTGTTGCTCAATTAATGGGTCTCAGTCTACTTAGATATTTTTTTCTAACTTATTCTTAATCTATTAAACTCTATTTTTTTCCCGAGGTGAAAGAGGCCAGGATGTACTTGATTAACTGTGTCAAACTCTTGCAGATTACATCCCGCTTCTATTTTATATTGTTTTACACCTCTTTTTCACTCAAGACTTTTAACTACCTGTCTAAAATCAACCTGAAGAAAGGCTTAGGGTAGCTTTTCCAGAGTAACCATTTTCAACTTCAGCTTCATCACAGAGAGCAGAAACAAAGAAAAAAGATCATTCACTTTCATGAAAGCACTGGTTCTTTTTTTTTTTCAATTGTATTTTTTTATTTACATCCAAATTAGCATGTAGTGCAACAATGATTTCAGGAGTAGATTCCTTAATGCCCCTTCCCCATTTAGCCCATCCCCACTCCCACAACCCCTCCAGTAACCCTCTGTTTGTTCGCCATATTTAAGAGTCTCTTATGCTTCGTCCCCGTGTTTTTATATTATTTTTGCTTCCTTTCCCTTATGTTCATCTGTTTTGTCTCTTAAAGTCCTCATATGAGTGAAGTCATATGATATTTGTCTTTCTCTAATTTCGCTCAGCATAATACCCTCCAGTTCCATCCACGTAGTTGCAAATAGCAAGATTTCATGCTTTTTGACTGCCCAATAATACTCCACTGTATACATATATATACACCACTTCTTCTTTATCCATTCATCCATCAGTGGACATTTGGGCTCTTTCCATAATTTGGCTATTGTTGATAGTGCTGCTGTAAACATTGGGGTGCATATGTTCCTTCAAAACAGCATACCTGTATCCCTTGGATAAATACCTAGTAGTGCAATTGCTAGGTCATAGGATAGTGCTATTTTTAATTTTTTGAGAAACTTCCATACTGTTTTCTAGAGTGGCTGTACCAGCTTGCATTCCCACCAACAATGCAAAAGAGATCCTCTTTCTCTGCATCCTCGCCAACATCTGTTGTTGCCTGAGTTGTTCATGTTAGCCATTCTGACAGGTGTAAGGTGGAGTCTCGTGGTTTTGATTTGTATTTCCCTGATGATGAGTGATGTTGAGCATTTTTCATGTGTCAGTTGCCCATCTGGATGTCTTCTTTGGAGAAGTGTCTATTCATATCTTTTTCCCATTTCTTCACTGGATTATTTGTCTTTTGGGTGTTGAGTTTCATAAGTTCTTTACAGATTTTGGATACTAACCTTTTATCTGATATGTCATTTGCAAATATCTTCTCCCAGTCCATCAGTTGCCTTTTAGTTTTGCTGATTGTTTCCTTCACTGTGCAAAAGTTTTCATTTTGATGAGGTCCCAGTAGTTCATTTTTGCTTTTGTTTCCCTTGCCTCCAGAGACGTGTTGAGTAAGAAATTGCTGCAGCTGAGGTCAGAGAGGTTTTTTCCTGCTTTCTCATTGATGATTTTGATGGCCTCCTGTCTTACATTGAGGCCTTCCATCCATTTTGAGTTTATTTTTCTGTATGGTGTAAGAAAGTGGTCCAGGTTCATTCTTCTGCATGTCGCTGTCCAGTTTTCCCAGCACCACTTGCTGAAGAGACTGTCTTTATTCCATTGGATATTCCTTCCTGCTTTGTCAAAGATTAGTTGGCCATATGTTTGTGGGTCCATTTCTGGGTTCTCTATTCTGTTCCACTGATCTCAGTGTCTGTTTTTGTCCATGTACCATACTGTCTTGATGATTACAGCTTTGCAGTATAGCTTGAAGTCTGGGATTGTGATGCCTCCTGATTTGGTTTTCTTTTTAAAGACTCTTTTGGCTATTCGAGGTCTTTTCTGGTTCCATACAAATTTTAGGATTATTTGTTATAGCTCTGTGAAGAATGCTGGTGTTATTTTGATGGGATTTCACTGAATATGTAGATTGTTTTGGGTAATACTGACTTTTTAACAATAT
This sequence comes from Panthera tigris, assembly GCF_018350195.1. NCBI lineage: Eukaryota > Metazoa > Chordata > Mammalia > Carnivora > Felidae > Panthera > Panthera tigris. The sequence continues at coordinate 4,448,353 of NC_056669.1, forward strand.
TTGTTCTTCGTATCCAGGAGCATGGAATCTTTTTCCATTTTTTTATGTCTTCATCAATTTCTTTCATAAGCTTTCTATAGTTTTTCACCTCTTTGATTTTGATGCAATTGTAAATGCAATTGATTCCCTGATTTCACTTACTGTTGCTTTATTGTTGGTAAATAGGAATACAAATGACTTCTGTGCATTGATTTTATATCCTGCCACTTTGCTGAATTCATGAATCAGTTCTAGCAGTTTTTTGGTGGAATCTTTTGGGTTTTCCATATACAGTATCATGTCACCTGTGAAGAGTGAAGGCCAGACCTCCTCCTGACCAATCTGGATGCCTTTTATTTCTTTGTGTTGTCTGACTGCACAGGCTAAGACTTCCAATACTATGTTGAATAACAGTGGCTAGAGTAGACATCCCTGCAAAAGTGGCTCCCTGCGCTTCTCTCTCCCCAAGTTCACCTCTCTGCACCACATACCTGCTGGATTCTGTGGTTCAGGTTGTGCAGATTGTTGTGTTAATCCTCAGACCAGTTTTCTAGGTGTGCAGGATAGTTTAGTGTTGGTCTGCCTGTATCTCATGGACGCAAGACACACAAAAAACTTCCATGCTGTTCTGCCATCTTGGCTCCTCCCTGAGCACTGGCTCTTCTAAAGCTCACGATTATATATTTCACATTAAACATAAAGGGAGTGGCTCCCATCATCCCTATCAGCCTGTGTTTACTGAGATGTCAATGTTTCATCCTTCTACTTGACATTTGTCCCCTTGCCAATCATAACATGACCACCTCTGAAAACTGCTTAGCACTAGGGGGAAAAAACCCAAACCAATGATCAAAATCTATGAATTTATTCATATTTAAATGGAGTATCCATTTTAAAAATTAAAAGATATTGGTACCTGCAAAAAGAACACTGACATTTGAATCCTCTTTATAGCCCTTACTTGAATCAAGAGAAATCCAAGATTTATTTCCTACTTGACCCTCCAAATCACTATAGAGAAAATTGTACAGTGAATGTCGATCTGTGGTAACTTAAGATTCATATGCTGTCCTGCCTGATAATGGTCTAGTACTACGTGAGTGTTTCTAAGTGAGGAAAGATGTGTCCCTACACTGGCAGTTACAAAGACAAGTAGCTCTTGAATTTTTGGAGAAGAAGATCAGCCTTGGTAAATCAACAGCATCCTGGCTTTAGCTCATTTGCCCTGACTTTCATGTAAGAGTGTACTTTGAAATATTGTCACCTATGGGACTAGTGGTGCAGAAAGGAGATGAACAGTGCTTGAAGCACAGTGTCAATGGAGAAAACTATGTACAGCATTTCAATGTTAGCATCTCCATGATGAAAATAATAGGGAAATAACAGTCTCTTCCTGTCTGTCTCACACAAACTTTGTAGGCAAGGTCATTTTATCTGCTTAGTTTCCTTAACAAAATCTTATAATCTGAAGAAAATCGTGAATCTCAAGATGTCCTGCTTTCTGAAGTATGGCCACAAATCTACATTAGAATGGAAAAAAAACACATGACATATTTTTATTTTCTTCAGTATATGGTCAAACTACACCAAAGATTTCTCTAGTATTTTAAAAATATCATTTTGGGGTGCCTGGGTGGCTCAGTCGGGTGAGTGTCTGACCTTGGCTCAGGTCATGATCTCATGGTTCGTGGGTTCAAGCCCCACATGGGGCTCTGTGCTGACAGCTCAGAGCCTGGAGCCTGCTTCAGATTCTGTGTCTCCGCCTCCCTCTGCCCCTTCCCCGCTCATGCTCTCTCTCTCTCTCTCAAAAATAAATAAACATTAAAATATATCACTTTAAGGTTTCCTTGATTAGCTTTTCCTGAGTAGGCTAAATGGCCAGTTGGTCAGCTGCATTAAGAGTCCTCTGATAAGATCTTGCCTGATCATTTAGTGTAAAATAACTAGTATAATCTTTTAGTATAAAATACCACACTATATAATAAAATGCTGATAGGAAGACAGGAAGGCAGAAAGGGTAAAAAGGAAGAAATAGAAGGAAAGAGAATGGGGAAAGCAGTAAAAGAGAAGAAGGGAGGAAAAACTGAAGGCAGGGAGGGAAGGGGAGAAAATGCTAACTTAGAATATGTTAGACAAATACTTAAAATTTTAGCTGATTTTCCAAAATACGTAGACATATATAAAAACAGAATCTAAATCTGAATTAAAAAAGAGCTTACTATAAAGCACTGGGTGTTGTATGGAAACCAATTTGACAATAAACTTCATATATTGAAAAAAAAAAAAAAGAAAAAATGAGGCTATTAATTGTGTGCTTACCTGAGATTCTCCTTTTATATTTACAAAACTATCTGTATCAAAATAAAACCTGTATGTGCAAATTTCAAAAAAAATTAAAAAAAAAAGAGCTTACTTTGGCTATTTCATTTATTAATTATAGGTTGCAAATAAGCTGGGGTGTTGATTTCTGGCAGAGGTGGGGAGTACGAGATAAAGCACACTTTGAAAATTCCAACATATCTACACTTTTGGATGGTGAGCACGTCCTCTGGCTTAACCCTAATCAGATGTCCTAACTGCATATTCACCTACTGGGGGCGTGTTAAGGGGCAATCTCTGATTGCTGGGGCACACTAAATCCAAAATTATACATGAACTGAGACTGGACTTATTTTTGCTCCTTGGGAAATACTGAACACTTGTCTTTTTCTTTGGCTGTTTGGGAAATCTGTGGGAGACCCAGGCCATGGTGGGGTGTGGTTACACGGACAGGATTTTGAATGTATGGGCAGGGGAAGCCCACCCCAGAGGGATTGGGAGAAACACCTGTCACTGTCCAACACCACATCTTCTCTCTGTTAGTCTGGATTATCTAGTATTGATTGAACCTGAGGACTTGACAGGGATGGGGAAAAGATCACTAATTTTCAGTTCTTTGAATTGTTTTGGCATAAAGTAAAATCTATCGTTATGGCTATTTTTCAATTTCTGAAGGTGAACAAACACAGCAATGCTAATAGTTAAGTGCCATTTAAAATATGTGTGGCAGGGGTGCCTGGTGGTTCAGTGGGTTGATTGATGGACTCTTAATTTAGGCTCAGGTCATGATCTCAGGGTTCATGAGTCTGAGCCCCACTTAGGGCTCTGCGCTGAAGGCATGGAGCCTGCTCGGGATTCTCTCTCTCCTTCTTCTCTACCCCTTCCCCACCTGTGCTCTTTCTCTCTCTCAAAATAAATAAATAAACTTGAAAAAAATAATAAATATTAAAGAATAAAACGTATGGCAAACTGCCATCTTATTTGGCATAATCTGACATATTTGCAAATGGTGTTGGTTTTTCACTCTCATGTAAAGTACTCATTAAGTTTTATCCGAAGATGAAATGTTAAGGACAGGGTGGAAAACATGAAGAATAAAATGTCCAGTATGAGGGGAGGGAAAGTAGAGAAGAAAACAGTGTGAACATACTTTTCTTTTCTTGAACAAGAAAGGCATGAGGATGCACAGAAACTCCTTATGCAGCTGATTAAAAATTCCAAGAGAACTGTTCCTTCTTCCTCATTTCACACAAAATGAGCAGTGGGTAAAATGTGCCATCAGACAGAAATTTAAACATGGACTCTACTCACTCTCTGTCAATACCGAAGAGAGCACTGACCTATTTTTCTTCATTAAAAGTTTGATGCTTTAAGTATATAGGACATTCTCAGGACTGAGTCTGAGCACATTATGCAATTTATTGTCAGGTATATTTGGAAACCTAGGAGTATTTTATGAGTTCCAACATACTAGTTTTTTGTTGTTGTTGTTTGTTTTGTTTTTTTGGTCCATTTCCGATTACTGTGATTCTCCGAAATGAGAATTTAAAAATTGTTAACATTTACAGTTTACTCTGTGAAATGCATTACCACTAGTGTAAAAAAGAAAACTACAGATTAGGGCTCCTGGGTGGCTCAGATTCTCCCTTCCCTTTTCTCTATCCCTCTCTTGTGCTTGCTCACTCACTCTCTCTCTCTCTCTCAAAATAAATAAACTTAAAAAAAAAACAACTCAGCCCCAAAATGGAATCACTCATGTTAGAGCCCCACATCAGCAAACCAAGACTTAGCACCCAACTTCCCTGTGGTTTCAACCCCCTGGGAACGTGACCTTTAACCAGCCAGCCTAGAACTTCCTGCTCAGCACTAGGAGGAAATCCCATGAAAGACCCTTTGGGTTCCCCTTGGGAGGGCAACCTTGCCTCAAACAGTGCTTTCTGTGTTAACACTTTCCTAGTCTCCTTTCCCTCTCTGACCTTAAAAACCTTTTCTTTCCTGGAAGCTGGAAGTTGCTTCTTATTCTTTGCTGGGTGGGATGCTGCCTGATTCATGAACCATTCGATAAAGCCAGTTAGATCTTTGGATTTACTTGGTTGAATTTTTGTTATTTAACACTAATGTTCATAATAACTGTGCAAAGTGAGTTTCTTTAACCTTACTTTACTGACAGTGCATAGTACAAATGGTAAAGAGTGTTCACAGACCTGGATTCAAATCCTAGCTCTACTCCCTACTTGTGATGTTTAACAATTGATGTAATGCCTCTCTCATAGTCTTCATTCATGAAATGGGATTAATAGTACTTATTTCAAGCATGTATCGTAGGAATCAAATTGGACATGCACTGGCATATAGTGATGACTCAATGTTTCTCAGCTTGAATTTAAAATACCTTGGATGAGGCCACAGAAGTAGTCAGTAATGCTTCTGGGAATCAGATCTGGACTTATCTACCCTCAAAACGAAAATCACATTTTCTACTATAACGCACTACTCAAATCATTACAACAGGATATTTCACATACATTTAAGGTGTGAGACAGGTAATACATTAATTCACTACACTTTAAGGACAGAGTCACAAAAAATAGATTCCTATACACGGTCAGTGCTTTATTTTCAGATTTTTAAAAAACAGCAGGTCTCAAGAGCCCAGAGGATTTCAGATGGCTTACCATGAGTAATATGTATTAAAACCTGAGATGGCCTTTAACGACACACTTGAAAATAAATTACATTGAGTCCATTTTCAAGCAAAACTTGTCAGATAAAATTATGAAGTGATGGATTCTTAAAATAATGAGACACAGCTCTTTTACAGGTTCTTATTTTCTGTATGATGGTATGCTAAGGCCTTTCAATGCCCTATCTCAGCTGGACGTCCAAATAAAATTCATGAGGTAGGTCACACATTCTTCCCAATTTGTGGCAGAGCAGTGGAGGCTTGAAGTCCTATAATCTAGCCAAGTGGAAAAGCCAACATTTGAGTCCAAGTGGGCCTGATGCCTAACACTACTTTTTTGGGTTTATTGTTTGGTATTTTCTGACAACTTTTATTCTGCTGACATATTTTCGTATCATCACAGTGTCTCTTTAGCAAGGAATTTTTGTGTACATTAAGTAAGGGTATGGAACAATGAAAGCCCAGTTTCTAACCTTAAAGCAGAATTGCATTCAGTGGGACATGTTAATTAAGGCAGAGGTAGTTATTTATGGGGAACAATAGATCTGGGTAGAACCAGATGGGAATATGTTTCGATGTCCATCCCCAGAAATCTCACAGGAAAGAAGTTCTAAGCTATCTATAAAACTCTCAAAAGAGAACTATTTCATTCAGTGGCTGTTTGACCCAGGCTGCTGCTTCTGGCCTCCCTGAGGCATCTGGTTCCTCTGCCCCAGATTCTCCAGGCCTATCTGATTAAACATCATGAAGCTGTGGAAGACCCAGCCACCATGGGCTTTTGGAGGTTCCAGATGAAGGTCAGTGTCCTTCCCTATCACTTCCTCTCGACAATTTTCTTCACTGGCTGATAATGGACACTAAGCAATTTCCAGTCTACATGTGAGGCAAAGGCCATCTCACCTTGTGTGAGCTTGTGTCTCAAGCTACAGGAGACCTGAGCTCCCAAGGTAATCAAATGCTTGGCAGCCATGTCATTTACTACCATTGGCCAGAATGAGTGTCACTCTTCAACTCGTGAAACACTGTAAGAGAGGTAACCAGTGACTTCATAATTGTTGAAGCAGAGAACTCTGCCCAGGCCTGTTAGGACTGATCCTTGATGTACTATTTGGTGTTGTTGCCCACTCAACCTTTACCCAAAGTTTGTCTCAACTTCCTCACTGCCCTCCATGAAGACAAAGCTCTTAGGACAATATTTACCTCTCAACATTGTTTATTAACTCTTAGTGCCGATTATTACCTCCCTCGTCAATCTTATCCACAGCCCTATCTCCCTGCACTGCCCCCCATATATCCAGCTGGCTGGAGTGGACTTAGAGGACCACATGTAGATTCTTAAATGTTCAATGATGTTTCCTAGCTCGGGTTCTCTCTCCACATAATGCAGATTCCTCGCTTCCTTTTTTAATTTCCCCTTTTTCAAAACTTAGCTCATGCATCCCTTCCCCTGGAAAAGTCATTTCTGACCATTCCATATAAAAGTGAACACTCCCCTCTTCATAGCCTTGCTTAACCCTATGCATATTTCTGTTTTAGCACTTAGAGTGCTTTACTGCACTTATTTTTACTCATCTCTTCTGTAACTAGACTGCAAATTCATTAACTTCTTCTGGACCAACTATAATCTGTAGTTACTGAAATTAACTCTCTCCTTCCCTCTTACTTCTAGCCCTAAGTCTACTCTCCAGATGTAATCAGTTACTAGATTCATGTGTATGCTACTCGAAATCTTCCATGCATATGCATTTATATTTATAATATTGAGATTTTGATAGATGCTTCCATACTTAAGACAGGGTACAAACTGGTCTGAGGCTTACTTTTTAAATACATTTAACACCATCATGGACATCTGCCCATATCAAGACATCGTTTTAAATAACTCTATGAGATTCTGTCATAAACATATATCCCGCATAACCAAAGGGAAGAGATCTCACTCATTTTGTGTGCCTTCCACTTAATAGGGTGCTTAGTACCCCCAGCACACATGACACGTGTGAGGGGCATTACAAATGCCATTATCCAAACAGAAACACATGCCTTTTCCACTTCCAAATAGGTGGCCCTCTGCTTGAACAAAGTCACAGCTCTACCCCTGGCTCCTTCTAGACTCAGCCTTCCAATTCCTGACTTTTTCTGGAACACATTTTGGACAGAATAACCCTGACTTCATCCTTGGAATATCTGATTAAGCCTGGCTTTTTTCTTATCTTTACTTTCATTTCCTTTCTTTTTTTTTTTTTTCCAAAGAAGAAGACCAGCTGGACAAAAACAGAACACTTGATTCAGAAACTCATCTCCAGAGCCAGAAGCACTTCAGTGCTGTCCCCCTAAACTGCGGACATGCCAGGCAGTCGCCAGCAACACTGGCCTTATCATCTCTTCCACCCGGTTTGTGACTCTGGTCAAGGAAATGAAGATTTGACTTGGTGATGGAATTAGTCATCTCAGGTTGCCATGACTGAAGGCCACAGAACAAAGGGGGTGGCTTTAAATAATAGAAATGCATGTTGTCACAGTTCTGGAGGCCAGAAGTCCAACACCCAGTTGTTCACAGAGTTGCCTTCTGGTGAGGCCTCAGGGCCCTACCTTTATGACCTCATTCCACCTTTAACTGCCTCCTTAAAAGATCCTACATTCAAATGCAGTTACTTTGGAGGTTAAGGCTTCAATATGTGCATTTTGGGGAGACACAGTTCAGACTGCAAGTGGTAACACATCCACCGTAATTGTATGTCCTGGTCGCCTGAGACAATTCCCAGTTTTGTCTGTTATCTGGTGTTTCGTTCAGTTGGCCATCCCTTGCACTCTCAATAAATATGGTCACCCTGAGCATCCTCCCTCTCCCTCCAAGGCCTTGTCCTCTATCTCCCTGGTTGGATAAGACATAAATTCAACCACAGGAGAAGCATTATTGTGAGCCGTACACAGATACCTCTTTGGTATGAACTGTGTTGTTCAAGTCTATAAAAATGGATTTTAAAGCACAGGTTTAATGCTGTTTTTTATGCATGGCCTATTACTTCTGTTCATTTCAGTCACACTGCCAATCAATTTTTGTCCCTCAGGTCCTTTGGTCTTGAGGTCTAATATGGCTTTGGGTGTAACCATGTATTTCAGGAGGGGTCTCTGTGATCCCCTAGAGGAATAAGAAATCTACCTCTGTTCCAGATACTTTCAGCACATGATCCTCAACATCCCTTTAAAATTCATGCTTTTGGCTTGGACTACTCATCTGTGAAAACTGTCTTCTGAAGGCTTTGTATTTTCCTCCTTCCTTTCTTTCCTTCCCTCCTCTCCCTTTCTCCTTCTCCTTCTCCTCCTCCTTCTTCAGTGGCGTACTTATTTTGTGATTCGGAGGAGTGTGTCCCTCTTCTTCAGCCCAGCCCTCTCTCAGCTTGCTCTTTGATGAATATTGGCTTGATCCCCAGGCCTTCTGCACTGTGCTCTTCTTAGATCTTCACTTTACAGGGACTACGCTACCTCTTTCCTCTACTTCTGCCACTGAGCCTGAACCCCAACGGGATTTGGAAGAGACACAGCTCCTGTTCTCAAATGACAGGAAAGAACACCTCTGAGGTTGATCCATGCTTTCACTCAGAATGTTTCTTTATCTGGACAACAAACTGATTCTATGAGCTGGATGCACCTGCTCGAAATAGAGTTTCCCTAGCATTGGTAAAATTCAACGGGAAGTGAAAATTCAACTAGCTGCCAGTCTCAATATTGAATATAGGTAAGACCATCCTCAACTGAGTGCTAACAGGCTGAGTACCAGACACGCAAGAAGAAACTGTTTTGGCCAAGTGTTATTGCACCAGTGTAACAGTATTTTCGCATTAATTTGTTCCTTACTCTTTCAACACATAGTTATTGAGTACCTAATGCAGTGCGCTAGGTGCTATTCTAGGTTTGGAGGAACCACTGGGAAATAAAGACATAAGTCTGTGCCCAGACAGAATTTGGAATAAGTCAAGAAGAGTAAAAATTAAATCCACTATTATAGCATAATGAGGTAAATACTTTAAAAGGTCTAAGCACTGAATACTATGGGAGCCCCAAAATAGGGCACTGAATCCAACATGGTGGCATTAAGTATGGTTTAATCTTGAGTAAGTCTACCTCTTAGAGTGCTTCATGGTTCAGAGATTGGGAAAACTATCAGATATGGTGGGTGGCAGTGAATGAGGAATATGTTTGCCTCTGCTGTCCATTGTCCTAGCCATCAGTCACATGTAACTGTGAGGCACTTGAAATGTGCTTAGTGCACCCAAAGGATTGCATTTTCATTTTATTTTATTTCAATATATTTAAATTTAAAGACTGAAACAGTGTCAAATATTTTAAGTTAAACAGAACTTTGTTTGGATAGGACTCTACTTCACATTAATTGGGAATATTCAGCATTTACATCTCCAAATTTACATTACCAAATTTCCAAATTTAGCACAAGAACTAATATTAATAATTCTATTAGGAAATAAGATATTAGACTGAAGAGGGGAGAAGATGGTGGCGTAGGAGGATGCTGGGCTCACCTCATCCTGCTGATTGCTTAGATTCCACCCACATCAGCCTAAATAATGCAGAAAACTGCCAGAAGACTAGCAGAATGGGCTCTCCAGAGCCAAGCATAGAAAAGAGGTCCACGGAAGAGGGTAGGAAGGACGGAGAGGCAGTGCGGGCTACACAGACTGGTGGGAGGGAGCTGGGGCAGTGGAGGGGCGGGCAGCCAGCCTGCCCAGCAAGGCAGAGCCCCCGAGTCTGACTTGCAAAAGCAGAGGGGCCGGACAGAGTGAGTTCTGAGAGCCAGCAGGACTTAACACCTGGAATTTTAAGAGTCAACAGCTCTGCTCTCGGAGAGTGGGGAGGGTGAGAGGAGCTGGGGGGACAGTTGTTGAGCCCTGGAAGACGGAGCTCAGCTCTGTGGGGAACAAAGGCGCTGGCCAGCGCCATCTCCCTTGCCATCCCCCAGCCGAAATCCCAAAGGGAACCAGTTCCCCTCACTGAACTTGCTTGCACCTCACAAACACCCAACACTGTGCTGCTGTGGATCCATCCCTCCGACAGGTCAGCCTCCCTCCTGGTGCTGCAGGACCCCTCCCGCAGGGGACCACCTATGGAAAAGTGATCTAAGCCTGCCTCTCCCACCCCTGTGCACCTTGCGGATCCACCACGGCTAATACGCCAGATCCAATCAAAGCAGCACCTCAGGCCTGGCAGTGTGCAAGTAGTCCAGACAGGGGCCACACCACTCAACAGTGAGTCCTGCCCCTGGGAGAGGGGAAGATAGGGTACACACCAGTCTGACTGTGGTCCCAGTGGTGGGCTGGGGGCAGACATCGGGTCTGACTGTGGCCCCACCCACCAACATAAGTTACTCCAGACAGCACAGGGGAAGTGCCCTGCAGTTCCCCACCACTCCAGGGACTATCCAAAATGACGAAACAAAAGAATTCTCCTCAAAAGAAACTCCAGGAAGTAGCAACAGCTAACGAATTCATCAAAATGATTTAAGCAATTTAACGGACCATGAATTTAGAATAATAGTCATAAAATTAATCGCTGGGCTTGAAAAAAGTATAGAGGACAGCAGAGAATCTATGACTACAGAGAACAAGGGACTAAGAAACAGGAGGAGCTAAAAAATGCTATAAATGAGATGCAATAAAATGGAGGGGACCGCGGTTCAGATTGAAGAGGCAGAGGGGGGAATACATGAATTAGAAGATATAACTATGGAAAAAGAGGAAGCTGAGAAAAAGAGAGATAAAAAATTCCAGGAGTGTGAGGGGAGAATTAGAGAACTCAGTGATGCAATGAAGCGCAACAATATCTGTATAATAAGAATTCCAGAAAAGGAAGAGAGAGAGAAAGGGGCTGAAGGTGTACTTGAACAAATCATAGCTGAGAACTTTCCTGATCTGGGGAAGGAAAAAGGCATTGAAATCCAAGAGTCACAGAGAACTCACTTCAGACATAAGTTGAATTGACCTCCTGTGCAACATATCATAGTGAAACTGGCAAAATACAAGGATAAAGAGAAAATTCTGAAAGCAGCTAGGGATAAACATGCTCTAACATATAAAGGGAGACCAAAGACTAGTGACAGATCTATCTACTGAAACTCAGCAGGCCAGAAAGGAATGGCAGGAAATCTTCAATGTCATGAACAGAAAAAATATGCAGCCGAGAATTCTTTAGCCAGCAAGTCTGTCATTCAGAATAGAAGGAGAGATAAAGGTCTGCCTCAACAAACAAAAACTGAAGGAATTCATCACCACTAAACCAACCCTACAGGAGATCCTAAGGAGCATTCTGTGAGTGAAATGTTGCAAGGACCACAGAGTACCAGAGACATCACTACAAACATGAAACCTAACCTACAGACATCACAATGACTCTAAACCCATATCTTTCTATAATAACACTGAATGTGAATGGACTAAACGCTCCAACCAAAAGACATAGGGTATCAGAATGGATAAAAAATCAAGACCCATCTATTTTCTGTATACAAGAGACTCATTTTAGACCTGAGGACACCTTCAGATTGAAAGTGAGGGGATGGAGAACTATCTATCGTGCTACTGGAACTCAAAAGAAAGCGGAGTAGCCATACTCATATCAGACAAACTAGGCTGTAACAAGAGATGAAGAAGGGCATTATATAATAATTACAGGGTCTATCCATCAGGAAGAGCTAACAATTATAAATGTCTATGCGCTGAATACAGGAGCCCCCAAATATATAAAACAATTAATCACAAACATAAGCAACCTTATTGATAAGAATGTGGTGATTGCAGGGGACTTTACTCCACTGACAACAATGGATAGGTCATCTAGACACAGGATCAATAAAGAAACAAGGGGCCTGAATGATACATTGGACCAGATGGGCTTGACAGATATATTTAGAACTCTGCATCCCAAAGCAACAGAATATAGTTTGTTCTCGAGTACACATGGAACGTTCTCCAAGATAGATCACACACTGGGTCACAAAACAGCCCTTCATAAGTATACAAGACTTGAGATAATACCATGCCTACTTTCAGACCACAATGCTATGAAGCTTGAAATCAACCACAGGAAAAAGTCTGGAAAACCTCCAAAAGCATGGAGGTTAAAGAACACCCTACAAAATAATGAATGGGTCAACAAGGAAACTAGAGAAGAAATTAAAAGAATACATGAAAACAAATGAAAATGAAAATACAACAATCCAAATGCTTTGGGATGCAGCGAAGGCAGTCCTGAGAGGAAAATACATTGCAATCCAGGCCTATCTCAAGAAACAAGAAAAATCCCAAATACAAAATCTAACAGCACACCTAATGGCAACAGAAGCAGAAGAGCAAACACACCCCAAACCCAGCAGAAGAAGAGAAATAATAAAGATCAGAGCAGAAATACACAATATACAATCTAAAAAAACTGTAGAGAAGATCAATGAAACCAAGGGTTGTTTTTTTGAAAAAACAAACAAAATTGATAAACCTCTGGCCAGACTTCTCAAAAAGAAAAGGGAGGTGACCCAAATAGATAAAATCATGAATGAAAATGGAATTATTACAACCAGTCTCTCAGAAATACAAGCAATTATCAGGGAATACTATGAAAAATTACATGCCAACAAACTGGACAACCTGGAAGAAATGGACAAATTCCTAAACACCCACACACTTCCAAAACTCAAACAGGAAGAAAGAAAAAATTTGAATACACCCATAACGAGTGAATAAATTGAATCAGTTATCAAAAATCTCCCAACAAATAAGAGTCCAGGACCAGATGGCTTCCCAGGGGCATTCTACCAGACATTTAAAGCAGAGATGATACCTATCCTTCTCAAGCTATTCCAAAAAATTGAAAGGGAAGGAAAACTTCCAGACTCATTCTTTGAAGCCAGCATTACTTTGATTCCTAAACCAGAGACCCAGCAAATAAAGAGAACTACAGGCCAAAATCCCTGATGAATATGGATGCAAAAATTCTCAAAAAGGTACTAGCAAATCAAATTGAACAGCATATAAAAATAATTATTCACCATGATCAAGTGGGATTCATTCCTGGGATGCAGGGCTGGTTCAACATTTGCAAATCAATCAATGTGATACATCACATTAATAAAAGAAAAGAACCATATGATCCTGTCAATCAATGCAGAAAAAGCATTTGACAAAACTCAGCATCCTTTCTTAATAAAAACCCTCAAGAAAGTGGGGATAGAAGGAACATACTTAAACATCATAAAAGCCATTTATGAAAAGCCCACAGCTAATATCATCCTCAATGGGGAAAAACTGAGAGCTTTCTCCCTGAGATCAGGAACACGACAGGGATGTCCACTCTCACTGCTGTTGTTTAACATAGTGTTGGAAGTGCTAGCATCAGCAGTCAGACAACAAAAGGAAATGAAAGGCATCAAAATTGGCAAAGATGAAGTTAAGCTTTCACTTTTTGCAGATGACATGATATTATCCATGGAAAATCCGATAGACTCGACCAAAAGTCTGCTAGAACTGATATATGAATTCAGCAAAGTCGCAGGTTACACTATCAATGTACAGAAATCAGCTGCATTCTTATACACTAATAATGAAGCAACAGAAAGACAAATGAAGAAACTTATCCCATCAACAATTGTACCAAGAAGCATAAAATACCTAGGAATAAACCTGACCAAATACGTAAAAGATCTGTATGCTGAAAACTATAGAAAGCTTATGAAGGAAATTGAAGAAGATAGAAAGAAATGGAAAAATATTCCATGCTCATGGATTGGAAGAACAAATATTGTTAAAATGTCAATACTGGGGCGCCTAGGTGGCTCAGTCGTTAAATGTCCGACTTCAGCTCAGGTGATGATCTCGCAGTCCGTGAGTTCAAGCCCTGGGTCGGGCTATGTGCTGACAGCTCAGAACCTGGAGCCTGTTTCAGATTCTGTGTCTCCCTCTTTCTTTGACCCTCCCCTGTTCATGCTCTCTCTCTGTCTCAAAAATAAATAAACGTTAAAAAAATTTTTAAAAAATAATAAAATGTCAATACTACCCAAAGCTATCTACACATTCAATGCAATCCCAATCAAAATTGCACCAGCATGCTTCTCAAAGCTAGAACAAGCAATCCTAAAATTTGTATGGAACCACAAAAGGCCCCAAATAGCCACAGTAATTTTGAAGAAGACCAAAGCACGAGCCATCACAATCCCAGACTTTAGCCTCTATTACAAAGCTTTAGTCATCAAGACAGCATGATATTGGCACAAAAACAGACACATAGACCAAAGGAATAGAATAGAAACCCCAGAATTAGACCCACAAAAGTATGGCCAACTAATCTTTGACAAAGCAGGAAAGAATATCCAATGGAAAAAAGACAGTCTCTTTAACAAATGGTGCTGGGAGAACGGGACAGCAACATGCAGAAGGATGAAACTAGACCACTTTCTTACACCAGTCACAAAAATAAACTCAAAATGGATAAAGGACCTGAATATGAGACAGGAAACCATCCAAACCCTATAGGAGAAAGCAGGAAAAAACCTCTCTGATCTCAGCCACAGTAATTTCTTACTTGACACATCTCCAAAGGCAAGGGAATTAAAAGTAAAAATGAACTATTGGGACCTCATGAAGATAAAAAGCTTCTGCACAGCAAAGGAAACAATCAACCAAACTGGGAAAAAATATTTGCAAATGATATATCAGACAAAGGGCTAGTACCCAAAATCTATAGAGAGCTCACCAAACTCCATACCTGAAAAACAAATAATCCAGTGAAGAAATGGGCAGAAAACATCAATAGACACTTCTCTAAAGAAGACATCCAGATGGCCAACAGGCACATGAAAAGATGCTCAACGTCGCTCCTCATCAGGGAAACACAAATCAAAACCACACTCAGATACCACCTCACGCCAGTCAAAGTGGCTAAAATCAACAAATCAGGAGACTATAGATGCTGGCAACGATGTGGAGAAATGGGAACCCTCTTGTGCTGTTGGTGGGAATGCAAACTGGTATAGCTGCTCTGGAAAACAGTGTGGAGGTTCCTCAAAAAATTAAAAATAGATCTACCCTATGACCCAGCAGTAGCACTGCTAGGAATTTACCCAAGGGATACAGGAGTACTGATGCATAGGGGCACTTGTACCCCAATGTTTATAGCAGCACTCTCAACAATAGCCAAATTGTGGAAAAAGCCTAAATGTCCATCAACTGATGAATGGATAAAGAAATTGTGGTTTATATACTCCATCATTTCTTTACCTAAATGTTGTCCCCACAGAAAGGCATTCTTTGATCCCCAAACTCAGTTATGCCTTCCTTCTTTCCCTCTCACAGTTCCATGGCCTTCACATGAAAGTGATCTGTGTGACAGTCTTCTCCACTGAACTTAAGCAGGTACTGGATTATTATTTATTTATCCCCATATCTAGCAGAGTGCCTAGTACATAGTAGGTGTTCGATAAACACTTGTTAATCACTTGCTACTTCATTGAGTGAATGGTCCAATAAATAAATGAATGAATAAAGTTAAATCCATCATTCAGTTGCTCACTTAAAAAAAAAAGCCCATCGTTAACAGTTGACATTTCCTTCGATGTTCGCTGCCACACATATTCACCAAGTGACGTGTATAACTACACAGCCAGGAGACACTCAGCATGCAGTTTCTAATATGAGGCCAAACTATTTCCATGCCCAGAATGGAGTTAGCAGAGATTGGCTGCAGATAACATCTCCTGGCTGGAGATTAAGCAACTGAAAGATCTTGCTTACCTTCCCTACCCCTTCTCAGATCATCAGCTTTTGAGGAATAAGTCAAGTTGGTTAAAAATAAGTAAATTGCAAAACTAAGTTTCATGACACTCCTACATGGTAATAACTACACCTTGAAAGCCCTAAAATGTTCAATGGAAATTTTTACACATTACGATAATATAAGATGTCAAGGCAATTAAGATAAAAAGCACATCAAACTTTCCACAAATGAAATATTAAGGCCAACATAATAGTTCAAAAGGAAACAGGGAAATTTAATTTTTTTCACTGCATTGTTGACTTTTCTTCATCTTCCTTGAATTCATTAGGAAAAGCAGTTTGTTCTTCCCAGAAGTGGATCACATGCCCTGTGTAAATCTCTAGCAGCACATATCAGAATATGTAATTTTTGTAAAAACTAATTTGAATCGATCAAAAATAATAACATATTTTTCTTTCAAGGAAAATAAACTGAATATTCTAACCTTAGAGAAAAAATTAATTAGAAGATGAAATTAAAGCTATAGAAAAACAGAGCATCCAAATATTGATTAAAGTTTCAATTACCCAACTGTCTCTTAAAATACATTGAGAAGCTCAGTAGAACCCAAATGCATGATGTTTGGGAAATCTTGGCATTTTCTAGCAAAACCCAAATGCGTTCTTATCATTATTTATGTAATATATAAGCAACTCCTCACTTCACATTTAGGGGGAAAGAGTGTTAAACAGAAGCATATTAGAAATGTATCAACCTGTGGGGCGCCTCGGTGGCGCAGTCGGTTAAGCGTCCGACTTCAGCCAGGTCACGATCTCGCAGTCCGTGAGATCGAGCCCCGCGTCAGGCTCTGGGCTGATGGCTCGGAGCCTGGAGTCTGTTTCCGATTCTGTGTCTCCCTCTCTCTCTGCCCCTCCCTCATTCATGCTCTGTCTCTCTCTGTCCCAAAAATAAATAAAAAACGTTGAAAAAAAAATTAAAAAAAAAAAAAAGAAAAAGAAATGTATCAACCTGGGGCATCTGGGTGGCTCAGTCGGTTAAGCATCCAACTTCAGCTCACATCACGATCTCGCAGTTGGTGGGTTTAAGTCCCGCAGTGGGTTCTCTGCTGTCAGCCTGCTGGGAGCCTGCTTCAGATCCTCTGTCTCCCTCTCTCTCTCTCCCTCTCCCCTCCCCCCGTCTCTCAAAAATAAATGAATATTAAAAGATACATTTCCATTGCAGGAGACTGAAATCTCAAACTGTGGCCTCAACATCGTCATCTGAAAGCTGGTTATCTATTTTCTGAATTTTTATACTGATCTGGAAGAGAAGGCAAGAAGAGCTAGCACTTTGGGCATCTCTACACAGGTCCATACCGAACACAATAATTTTAATTAATTTGTATAAACTTGTGATCCAGACATTATGGGAGCACTCACCCAGTCCACACTACCCTTTCTAGAATGTATCCCATTCACAGCCCCTTTTGAAGGAAGTGACTCCTCACCACCAGCTGATGTGGCTTAGATTGAATGCAAACACAAGAAGAACCAGCATGTAGATGGAGAGGGACTAATTAGATTCTTTCTTCTGAGAAGTTGCACTTGGAGATACAGGGGATGTTATTCAGATGATAGTGGACAATTGAATCGAAGTGTCAGGGCAAGTAGAGGAATGTAAAATCATATGAAACTCAACGAGAGAAAAGAAGGAAGCAGAGATAAAGGAGAATTTCATGCCCTAAAAACATAAAGAATGAATGTGTAAAAGAATTTTCTGTTCTAGTGTCTGTCCCCAGGTGGCTTGGATTATTTCATTTCTTTCCTTATCCTAAAACTAAATTTACCTTAACTTAAACTGGCTTAAATGGGCTTTATCCCTTGCAACCAGTGATGCTATGCTGATATGTTAATTTCTAGAAAGGTCTATGGCTGAAGATGACCAGTTTCTCCTCCCTTAAGCAGTCTGTGTGTGTTCACACATGGCTTGAATGTCTATCAGTGAACTCGTGGCTCCTCCAAATTAGCAACATCATTTCTAATGGCCAGTCCTCACACTTTTAAATTGACAAAGGCCATGAAAGCTAATTTTCCAGAATCAGGCAAACTCTCATCCCATTTCTCCCTTGCAAATACAAAATTCAAGCAGCATCTTTCAGAAACAGCCAGGAGCAGGTTATTGCATCTGGGCTTTTGGGACTCAGAGTGCCAATTTCCCAGCACTGATAGGTGAGGTCTTTGAAGCTCCCTTCCTAAAATGGCAGTGCTCTAAATAACCCAGTGGAGACATATTGAGATGGATTCACAACTGTTCTGCAAAGAAACCTCCTGCTGACGTCAATGGGAGTTTATCCTGAGGGCCTGAGAATTAGGCGCATATTAATACCTTTTCCTCAGTGATTTCAATCTGATCTAAAAGCTTTAGCTTTTTCTTTCCCGAGAGTGGGTAGGAGAAATGGAGGATGTGACTGTGTGGGAACAACACTTTGAGATTCCCTGTGTTTTACTTAGGAATTTTACTTCCAAATTCAAGTTGGGAGAAACTTAGCCCTGGTTCTTCTACCTCTATGCTTTGACTCTCACCTCCCCCGCCCCGCCCCCCCCCCAACTCCCTTTTAGTATTACTGCACTTCTCCTGCATGATTTCAAGTTTCACTGATCATTGGGAAAAGTTCTGAAAGTGACATCGACATTTAAAAGCAGATGACATTGCAGATGTTGAATATTTAATTTTTTTTTTAACGTTTATTTATTTTTGAGACAGAGAGAGACAGAGCATGAACAGGGGAGGGGCAGAGAGAGAGGGAGACACAGAATCTGAAATGGGCTCCAGGCTCTGAGCTGTCAGCACAGAGCCCGAAGCAGGGCTCGAACTCAGGGACCGTGAGATCATGACCTGAGCCGAAGTCGGACGCTTAACCGACCAAGCCACCCAGGCGCCCTGAATATTTAATCCGTAGGTTTGGGGGTCGTGGTGTACTCGGCCTTTTTCTACATTTTTAAATTATTATTTTTTACTTTTTAAGAAGTCAGCTTGTTTTTTGGCAGTTTGGGTGTGAGCACTCAAACTGATTAATTTCAGTGTGACTATTAGAGAAAACCTTTTAAATATAGAGAAAAGAAAAAAGGCTTATAACACAAAAGAAAGGCTATAGCTTTGGAAACGCATTGTGTTTTTTTTTTTCAAACAATATATGTATGAATAACACATTCTCCCTTTACCCCATTGGATATTCTTGCTGCATAGACTAAAACTCATCATTGGAAAGACATATTTTTCTAATGTTTCAGGTGTCTAACAAAATGATTCTAAAAACACACATAACCTCTTAATTTGTTGTCCAAACGAGGACACTTTGAGAATGAAAAGGCGTTGTAAATAATACACTGGGACAACAGGTATAAACCAGTTTATCTCACAAATAAGGCACTGGTTGTCACCATTTTCCCCCAAAGATCCAAATCAATGCAAACAGTTCTCTTCTAGTTTTCTACCATATGCCATTAGGAAAATTCCAATTAAAACAACAAGGTAATGCCACTGCATACCCAATAGATCAGTCAAAATCTGGAATATTGACAATGCCAAATACTTATGAGAACATAGAGCAACAGAAACTAATTCATTGCTTGTGGGAATGCAAATGGTACAGCCACTTTGCAATGGTACAGCCAATGCAATATGGCCACAGAATACACCTCAGAGTGGGATGATGGGAATATGACAGATTACTGCCTTTTCTTTGTTGCTGGCCCTGGCCAAAATGTTGTAAAATTTATCTCAACCCTTGTACTTTACAAGTGGACAACCACAAGAAAACCGAATGTTATAACGTTTTTAAGGATCAGACTCAGGTTCACAGCAAAATTAGGAGAAAAGTAATGAAATTTCCTATATGCCTCCCTAATCCCATACTATGACATTTATTTTTTATTGTGGTAAAACACATGTAGCATAAAATTTACTATTTTTAGGAGCACACAGGTGGCTCATTCGGTTAAGCGCTGGACTTCAGCTCAGGTCATGATCTCATGGTTCATGAGTTTGAGCCCCATATTGGGCTCTCTGCTGTCAGCACAGAGCCTCCTTCAGATCCTCTGTCTCTCTCTCTCTGCCACTTCCCTGCTCATGCTGTCTCTCTCTCTCAAAAAGAAACATTTAAAAAATTACTAGTGTTAAGTGTACAGTTCAGTGGCATTAAGTAGATACACATCATTGTGCAACTATCAATACTATCCATTTCTGGGACGTTTTCATCACCCCAAACTGGAACTCTATACCCATGAAAAGGCAACTCCCATACCTCCTCCCACCAGTCCCTAGTCACCATTATTCTGGTTTCTATCTCTATGGATTTGACTGATCTACATGTCTCAGGTAAGTAGAATAATACAGTAAGTATCCTTTGCTAACTGGCTTGTTTCAGTTGGCCTAACTTTTTCAAGGCTCGTGTATGTTCTAACATGTACCAGAATTCCATATGTTTTAAAGGCTGAAAAATATTCTAATGCACGCATATACCACATCGTGTTTATCCCTTTATCAACTGATAGACACTTGGGTTCTTTCACATTTTGGCTATTGTTAGTAATGCTGGTATGAGCATGGGGGTACAAATAACTGTTTGGGTCCTTCCTTTAAATTCTTTTGAGTATATACCCAGAAGGAGAATCGCTAGATGATATGGTAGTTCTAGTTTTAAATTTTCTTTCTGAGAAACTACTATACTGATTTCCTTAGCAGCTGCCCCATTTTTCATTCTGACCACTAGTGCACATGGGTTCTGATTTCTCCACAACTTCACCAACACTAATTTTGTAAATATTCTTTTTGTGTTTTTAATAATAGATAGCTTAATGGCTGTAAAGTGGTATCCCGTTGTGGTTTTGGTAAATCCCTAATGATTAGTGATACTGAACATCCTCTGTGCTTATTTTGCCATGAGTGTATCTTCTTTGGAGAAATGTCTATTCACATTCTTTGCCCAATTTTTACATTGAGTTGTTTTTCTGTTGAGTTGTACAAATTTTCTTTATATGTTCTAGATATATCTGAGTTAATTAGATATGGTATAACACAAGGATCTAAAATTTTTTGCATTGTTTTCAATGTCCAGTTTTCCCACAATCATTTTTTTGAAAAGACTTTTCTTTCCCACTGAATCCATTTGACACCCTCATAAAAATCACTTGACTGTATATGTGAGGGTTTATTTGTGAACTGTTAATCCCATTTATTGTTCTGTATACCTGTCTTCATGCCACCACCACAGTGTTTCTACAACTGTAGCTTTGCATTAATTGAAATCAGGAAGGGTAAGATCAACTTTTTTTTTTTCAGATTGTTTTGGCTATTCAAGGTCCTTTGCAACTCCATATGAATTTTATGATAAATTTTTCTACATCCACAAAAAAAGTCAACGTTTAATAGGATTGCTCTGAATCTGTAGATCATTTTGAGTAGTACTGACATTTTAACAATTTAAGTTTTCTAGTCAATGAACATGGGATGCCTTTCTACTTACAGGCATACCTTATTACAGATAGTGCTTTTTTTTTTTTTTTTTTTTTAACAAAA
This sequence comes from Panthera tigris, assembly GCF_018350195.1. Lineage (NCBI taxonomy): Eukaryota > Metazoa > Chordata > Mammalia > Carnivora > Felidae > Panthera > Panthera tigris. Next base: position 4,469,666 of record NC_056669.1, read on the forward strand.
AGTCTGTGGTAACCCTGCATCAACCAAGTCTATTGGTGTTATTTCTCAACAGGATTTGTTTACTTCATGTCTTCATGTCACATTTTCAAATGTTTTCATGATTATATCAAAAGTGCTGCAATCCCATGATAAAACTTTAATGAATGATGAGTTGTTTCTATTAATGGTTTCTTAAGACGGAATCTATTCCTGCTGAAGATGCTGTCATGACTGTTGACATTACAACAAAGGATTTAGAATATTACATAAACTTTGTTGATAAAGCAGCAGTAGAGTTTGAGAGGAATCATTTCAGTTTTGAAAGAAGTTCTGTTGTGGATAAAATGCTTTGAAACAGCATCACATGCTACAGAGAAATTGCTCATGAAAGGAAGAGTCAGTCAAGGAGGCAGACACCATTGTTGGCTCCTTTTAAGAAATTGTCACAGCTGCCTGAACCTTCCGCAACCACCACCATGATCAGTCATCAGTCAGCAATCATCAACATCGAGGCAAGACCCTCCACCAGCACAAAGATTAAGACTCACTGAAAGCTCGGGTGATGATTAACGTTGTTTAGCAATATTTTTAAATTAAGGTATATACATTGGTTTGTTAGAAATAATGCTATTGCATACTTAAGAGACTACAATATAGTGTAATCATAAATTTTATACGCACTGGTAAACAAAAAAAATTCATTCAACTTACTTTTTTGCAGCGGTCTGGAACCAAACCTGCACTATCTCTGAGGTGTGCCTGTATTGGTTTCTTCTGTAATTTCTTCCAGCAATGTTTGTAGTTTTCAGTGTGCACATCTGTTACCTCCTTGGTTAATTTTGTTTTCATGTATTTTATTCTGTTAACCCGTTGGAGCCAATGTGGATTGAAAGATACAAAGAAGAAAAAAACCTGTCTTCTTCTCCATCAACACGTGGCCCCAGTACTCCTTAGATGAGGAAAAATGGCCCTTTAATGCGTTCTTAAACTTCAATACCCCATCTCTGCTAAGATCCTGTACATACTTCCCTCTTTTTCCTGAATTACTGTCTCATCTTTGTTTCTTTTCAAGATGTGAAGTATATCTTGAGAGGATTAGACAAATGTGGCCTCTTGTATGGGAGATTTTTCTCCCTCATTCATTTCCCAGGTTAATGGTTATGATAATGGGGGCCAATTGTCTGGTTAGTGTAGCTTGGGATGGGGACTTTAGGGAATCTTCCCAAGCAGCTGCCCAAACTCCTTTGTTTCAGGGCGGTTCCTTGTCTTCCCCTGCCCAACATGGACTGCCTATTTTCACTTTTTGCTGGTGAAAAGAAAACGTGTATCTGTTCATCTGTCTGAGCTGACCAGCTTTAGGATTGGGAAGCTTCTTTCTCTGCCCTCTGGGCTCTTATCTGCCTCCGGCCTTGCTGGTGGAGCCTCGCCTCTTCTGCCTTCCCCTTGCCCATTCTGTTTCTGCACCGCCGTGGGTGTGGCTTGCATAATCCACTCCTATACCACCCTCTGTGCCTCCAGTGCCACTGGCTCCTGGTCCTCCTACCCTCACTTTCAAGGAGCGACTAGCACTCCAAGCTCTTGGGCCACACCTTTATGAGATTCAAACTGGAGTACCTCCTTAATCAATGGGGTGTCCAGGGACTCCTCCCTGGACTTCAACCACCCACTTCAGATTTTCCCACAAGTGCCCCAGGGAAAAGTTGACAGTGAAGAACTGACTTTTAAGTGGGATAGGTGCATCATATTCTGTATTCAAACTAATTTAAGTGTGTTAGTTTAATTAAGATACACATCTTTAGAGTTAGCAGCATTAAATATAAAACTTTAATTCTACCAAGGTTTACTGAAAGCCAAATAAGCGTGTGTTATTTCTGTTGCAATTTTTCAGCAAAAAATATGACTTCATATGAAGGTTAACTTTTTCTGTCTCAAAGGTTTCATGGGTTATTGTTAAAAAACAAGTAGAATGAATAAATAAAAAGGTTCAGAGCTTTCAAAATATTTGGTAACCTAAAACTTTCAACTTTTACTAAGTTAGATGATAAACTGGATTGAATTCACTGGATATATAAGTCTTCTCCAAATAAGATAAAATACTGAAGCTTTGATTACTGATGTAGGTTTGTGTTTTTGGTATCTCATTGCACACAAACTCAGGATTCTTGGGTCTGTTGGTAAACGTGCCCTGTGCTTTGCTGTAAGACTGTACTATGGAAAAGCATGTTTTTAGGAATTTCAAATTGTATTTATAAAGTTCAAATATAGAGAATACTGGTGTAACAAACAGTTCACAACTGGTTACTGATGTTGGAGACAAAGGCATAAAAAATTAAATTTCCTTACTACTACAACCCATTGACAAGTTACTCTTGTAACCTCTTCCACTTACTCTCTCTCTCTCTCAAAACAAACAAAAAAACCCAAAACAAACAAATAAAAAAACCCACTTCCTTTGGAAACTTCCTTTATCTTTACCCCCCAAGATATATGATGATGGCAAACATCCCTCAAGCATATGACCTACTGATACACATCTGAAGGGTTTAATGACTGAGGTTTTACTAAACAGTAATGAATGACGTTTTCTTTTTTAAAAATCTTTTTAAAGTTTATTTATTTATTTTGAGAGAGAGAGAGAGAGCAAGCAGGGAGCAGTAGAGGGGCAGAGAGGGAGACAGAGAATCCCAGCAGGTTCCACGCTGCCAGCCCAGAGCCTGATGTAGCTGGAACTCACAAATCATGAGATCATGACCTGAGCTGAAACCAAGAGTTGGATGCTTAATTGACTGAGCCCCACAGGCACCCCATTAAATGACATTTTCCTAACAGCTAGCCACCTCAAGGTCCTGGACACCTTGTTTCCAAAATTTCTTAGAGACTTAAGCTATCCCTAACCCCCTCCCAATGTGGAAGTATATAATCAGTCACTCCTCACGACTCCAATGCAGGTCTTTCTATCCAGGGGACCTGTCCCCATGTTTTAATAAAACCACCTTTCACACCTAAGACATCTCAAGAATTCTCTCTTGACCATTTGCTCTGAACCCCAACATTTCCATGTCAATCACTGCTTACTTTTCACTGGATCAAAGTTCTGATAAATATGGTTAGGACACTTGGGGGTGATGTGAGAAGCAAAACAGTGTGCAGGAAAGGAGGAGGTATATGAGAAAGATAAAAGGAATCGAAATATATTTTGCTGAGGAAAAAAGAAAGTAATTTTCTCCTAAAATAAGATTATTTAGAGAGAAAAGGCTTAGGACAAAATCTGAATGAAAAAGAAAATTGTGCAAGGTTTGTGAAGGGCAGTCTTTGCAAAAGAATTTGATGTGTGGTCAAGAGAAAAGTTCAAATGAATGGACTTTAAAAGTACACTGGTGTAAGATTGACATTCTGCTATTCTCTTTATTAAAAAGACAAAGTTTTCTTGATTTGTGGGTCTGGTCTTAATAGGAATTATAGACAAAGTTTTTTTTTTTCCTTTATCTTCCCAGAAAAACAAGGTTTCTATGTTTTGTCTTCCTCATCTTTGATTACTTATGATAGTGAAAACTTCCTCAATATAGGGCACCTGGGAGACTCATTTGGTTGAGCATCCAACTTTTGATTTTGGCTCAGGTCATGTTCTTGGTGCTGTGGGATTGAGCTCTGCATCACGCTCCATGCTCAGCATGGAGATTCGTTCTCTCCCTCTCCCCTACTCACATCCTCTCTCTACAATAAAAAAATAAAATAAAAACAAAAACAACAACAAAACTTTGTCAGTATCAAAAAAGCTACGTCTTTATATATAATTTCCTGTAAAATTCCTTATTGCTCCCTTGGTTAAATGTAAATACTAGTTTTATAATGATCTGTAATCCTACTTAGGTATGAGCTTTAAATTTTTCTGAGGTTTTTGACAAGCTTCATGACATTTGAGTTGTAAATGAAGTCTTTTTGATTAATTAGGCTGGTTTATTTGGTATGTGAAGTTATTTGGGAAGCAATGTCAAGGGAATAATAAGCCTTAGGTTGTATTGTTTGGATAAATGCTGTAACTGTTCCAGGAATTATATGTAATTTCTAAAGTTTTAATATGTTTTGGTATAAGGCCCTCACTTGGTATTCTGATTAGTCAAGTGTTATAGAAATAACTGGATTTCCTTGTCAGCTCTATTGTAATGAACTCTTTCTTTAACCATGTTCATTTTTGAGTCTTTTGTCATTTATAGTTATTCTCTAGAAAAATGTATTTAATCTTCAGGAAGACTCATTAAAATGACTTTTGACAAATACAGGTTTTTGGTTTTATTTTGTTTTTGAGAGAGAGAGAGAGAGAGAGAGAGAGAGAGAGAGAGAGAGAGGCAGAGCACAAGTGGGTGAAGAGCAGAGGGAGAGAGAATCTTAAACAGTCTCCATGCCTCGTGTGGAGCCTAGTGAGGAGCTTGATCTTATGAACATGAGATCATGACCTGAGCCAAAAGAGTCGGATGCTTAACCAACTGAGCCAACCAGTTGCCCCCAAGTGCAGGTTTTTGGTATCTTTAAAATCACAAAACTGAAATGGGTAAGAATTTCCAGAACTAATGGAAAAAGCTGTATTCAAACCGGACAAGAATTAGTAACATGGGACTAAATGAATTGAGAAAGATGATTATAGTATTTGTGACCCCTGTTTGAAACACTGTTGCTTCTCTAATGTTTGTTCTTCCAGATCAAGGTTACTTCCTCTTAAGATACCCATGATATACAAAAATATTATAAATATTCCTTTGTGAACAAATTGAAGCATTTAACTTTTCTCCCTACCTGAACCCTGTGAAACTCAGAAACTGTCAGTGAATATTCGTTCTTCTGTGGCAATTATAATCATTTGCATAAGTTTAATGAGAATCTGTTCTCCTTGTAACAGGAAACCACTGGAAACATCAGTTATATTACCAAAGCTTTGACTGGAATGTCATGTTTGACAGACATGCATAGACTCAGATATGACCATACAGTTTTAAGGAACTACGGCTGACTTTATGAAGCACGGAGTCAATAAAGCACCTTTGGAAATGTTGGCGTGATACCTTGCTTATTACAGAGTTCCCAGCAGCCTTACCACGTGAGTAAAGAATGTCACTTCCTGGCAGGTGCAGGAACCTCAGGATATTGTGGGGCCCTTGGCAAGAGGAATTTTCCCAAATCTACAGGCACTGAAGTCAACTCTGATGACTTGGCATGGCCTCTGACCTCAAGAGGTGATTAAAAGTTCAATCTAGATTCCTTTATAAAAAGTTCCAGCAAGGCATATTTTAAGAGATATATGATGATCAATCATTATTCCTGATAAGTGTATATAAATAATTATGCCAAGTTTATTAAAACTGGACTTATCTTACATACAAAGTAGTCTTTATTTGGCTGGCTATCTTTGATAAAAATGATGGTGATTATATAGAGAAAATATGCTTCCATAACACATCTTTGTAGTTATTAGATTTTAATACTATTTACTGTAAAGTGCACTAGAATATGAATTCTTCTGGGTTTCTGAAATATCTGGCTATGGCTCTCCAAACTAAAGTTTCCAGTATTTCTTCAGTATCATAATTTAAAGTCATTAAAAACTAAAATTTCCCTTTTCCCTGAAGCCCTGAATATTGATGCTGCACAATTTGGGGTGGACTTCAGAGAAATGGGCACAAAGCTTGTGTATGGAGAATCTTCGTGCTTGTTGCTCTATGGGTCATTCAAAAGGATCACCAGAGACATTTGAATTACAAACCAAAAAAACTCATCTGATTCCTGCTGCCTGTTCCCACTCCACCTGAGGATGCTTCAATTCTGACATCTAAAAATCTTCTCATTGGTAGCACTGGAGACTGAGACACTAAGTTTGTAATTTTCTACAACCATTAACTGAAAATTTTCTTTTGTTTCCATAGAAGTTCCACTTATTAATTACCGAATTGCTTGCCAAATAAAACAGAGTCTATATGATGGCTAACACCACCTGCTACACAATTAAGGCCTTAAGTGACTCTCAAAATAGCATTACGTTATGAAACATTGAAATAACTCAAACGCGTAAAGCAAAATTGAACGGTCTGAGATGTCTTTTTAAAAAAAAATTTTTTTTAATGTTTTTATTTATTTTTGAGACAGAGAGAGACACAGCATGAGCAGGGGAGGGGTAGAGAGAGAAGGAGATACAGAATCCAAAGCAGGATCCAGGCTCTGAGCTGTCAGCACAGAGCCCGACACAGGGCTCAAACTCACAGACCATGAGATCGTGACCTGAGCCGAAGTCGGACGCTTAACCGACTGAGCCACCCAGGTGCCCCACAGAAGAGGTTTTTCTTTTTTCTTTTTTTGTTATTTTGATAGAAAGTGAGTGAGTGGAAGAGGGGCAGAGAGAGAGAGAGGGACAGAGGATCTGAAGCAGGTTCTGTGCTGACAGCAGAGAGCGCAATGTGGTGCAAGAACTCACAAACCCTGAGATCATGACCTGAGGTGAAGTTAGATGCTCAACAGACTGAGCCACCTAGGCGCCCCTTGAATGGTCTGAGATGTCTTAAGAGCAGCAGGAGGAACATGCTTCATTATTAAAACAGAATGTTCTGTATGTTGCAGATTATCACAAAAATGTAAACACGACTGCTAAAAGATACGGATTGGTGCTTTAAACGACCTCGCTCTGTAAACTCCTGGACTGGAAGAGGATTTTGGACAAGTATCAGGTCTTTTTATTGGGCTTCTTTTTCTCATATTAATCTTATTTTGTTGTGTTTTCTGATGTTTCTCTGCCTGGTGCCGAGACTCCTTCACTGCCACAACTTCCGGCTGACAGATGATCCTTTCTACTCAAGGAAATTCATATATATTGTCTACCTCGTACTGGGCTGCCTCTGCCTTTGGTTACTCCAGTATATAAATTCCCCAACTGACCAATGTCCACCCATAGGCAGAGACATCCCTATGCTCATATTCAGCAGGAAGTAGATATAGAAGAGAAGACTTTCTACCCTCAGCAATCTTAAAGATTTAAAGATCAGGGGGAAAATGATGAGGAGAACAAAGGCAAGAGAAATGTAGATAAAATTAAATTTCCTTAAAACTTGCAGCTCATTGATAAGTCCCTGAGATATGCAGCGTGTGACATCCCTCAAAGAACTCACAACTGCCTTAATGTTAATGCTTTACTAGAGACTAAAAGCAACCTCAGCTTGACAATAGCCAGGCCTCCAGGATCCTGTAAATTTTCTCTAACATAAGGAAATCCCTTTGGAGACTTCTGTTATCTCTAACCAACTCCCCATCCCCAACTTAAAAATATATTATTAGTCATGTTTCACAATCACAGAGTGGCTCTTTCTGCCCACAGGTCCTGTTCCTGGGCTATAATATAAAACACCTTTTTGCACTGTAAAATGTCTTAAGAATTCTTTATTGACCCTTGTGCCCAATGACCCCACATCAGTTATACTATTTACTTATTGTTTGTATGGTTACTGTTTGGTTTTCACAATGCAGTGGAAGCTCCATCATACAGACTTTTTCTTGCTCTGCATCCTAACACTAATCCCTAGCACAATGCAGGGATGTTCTCATTAGGACACATAAACCAACAACAACAAAATGTGATCACTTTCTATTCTCAAGAGAACGGGCAGGACAAAATATTCACTTATTCTTTGGCCAGCCCTGCGCAAGTAAGCCAAAGGATACTGGATGGCTGTTGAAATGGGAGAAGGGCTACAGAGAAGGAACATGGGAGAAAACCAAACACAGACAGCTTTACCGACCCTGAAGTTGGAATTCAATTTTCATTTCCTTTTGACACTGATGTATCTACATTAGGGCACATGCTGGGCCTAGCCTAGGATCCTAAACTTCCCCCTGAGGGGTTTGGAGACTTTTTTTCTCCCTCTTGATTCATTCCACTATGGATGCTTATTATCACATGTTAACTTTCTAGGCTGCTGATAAAGCTACACTTCAAATCTGAACAATGGAGGTAAGCCTGTCTTAGCCCTCATTTGAAACAGTCAAATCCTTTCTCTTCTTCTCAATATAGTACATTTCCTGAGGGCTACGTTCCAGTTAAATAAAGACCAACTCCCAAGCTCTTTCTACTACCTATTTTCAACCTTTGCAGCCCCGTGCTGCCCTCAAATTCTGGGATTACCTCAAGCAGCTGCACAACCCACAGGGTGGGAAGACTCTTGCTCTCTTGCAGGCTAAACTTGAGGACAAAGTTTTGATTTCTTTGACAACCTGGATTTATTTTTAGAGATATTAGAATGACTCACCTCTCCTGACATTTGTTTCTATAAAAACTAACTTCAAAATGTCACACTTCCAACTCTGTACAAAGGGCAAGAGAAAAGCTGCAAAAGCAATTGAACTTGAAGAGGACTCCACTTGAGACTTGCTTTCATCCTGCCTTGTCTGCTCTCCCTTCCCTTCTCTTCTGAGATTGATGTGCCTCTCCTGACCACCCTCACAGAGCCACATCCTGCAGGTGTGTGTTTGTGTGAGTGACCAAACAATGGACCTCTAGGACCAGGAAGGCACTAACACAAGCCAAAATAAAAGTGAGCCCTTGTTTGCATCACTGCCTCTGCACATGAATTGCTGACTCCAATATTATTAACAGAGTATACAGATGGCTCACAGAAATATTAAAAATAATTGAAGGACGTACAACACAGAACATTGTTCCTGATACAATATTCAGTACCTTGCACCTCCCTTTTGTTTTATTTAAATTTCTCAAGGGAAGTCGACAGACTTAAAGCAAAGAGGATAACAAAGAGTATGAGGCAACTGATAAGTATGTCATGAAAGATTTCCATATGAAGTAGAAAAAGAAAAAGGCTCCAAAGTGAATAGATAAAAAAAGATAGGGAGAAACGGACAAAAATGCAATCATATTTCCCAATCCAAAGCTTAATGTGGAGCTGGAATTATAAAGATTTTCTTTGGCCAAAATTGTTAATTTCTAACTGTTACTTCTAGAATGAAAAAACAAAGTACAGCAAACTTTAAAAAAATGCAGTTTTCACAATGTTCTCTAAGTGAATATGTGTGTCTACACTTAAAATGTATTTACCTGTAATGTTTGTGAATTCCTGGATCGGTTACACTAAAGGATTCATGTTGGCCATAAGCAAAGGCTAGAAACAGAAATCTACTCCGGCTTAGGATACCAAAAAGATATTATAGGAACCAGTTGAGAGAGCAACAGAATGGATTCTGGCTGCCAGAGAGATGCAGTACAAGTCTGAAACTGCTGAGAAAGGTCTTCTCATATATCCAAATAAACTAGAGAGTAAGAGGAGTAACTCAACCTGGGAATCGTGACCATACTAAGCAGCAAATAGATGTGAAATATTTGCCAAGCATTTATCATACACTAAATGTCCATACCTAAATTATATGAGGAAAACACAACAGATTTAACAAAGTGTGCCAGTTTTTCAGGCATGCACAATCTAAAAATATTACAGATACCCACCCTTCAAGACTTGAAAGATGTGAGGCCATTGTACATGCAAAAGAATCTTATGTAAGGGGAAACCAGGGGGAATTTTAGAAAACCCAAGATGACAAGGAGACTATTACTGAATCCTGAGGACAAGTAAGAGAAGAAGGAGTAGTATTAGAAATGGGAAAATCAGTCTAGTTGGTTAAAGATGGATAGCATTACATTTTGAAATAAGCTGCATTTCAATGTATTTAATGTTTCCAAAGCTATTCATAAATTCTCAATATTGTATGATGAATGAATGAATAAGCAAATGAGAAAAACAGTAAGTATATTGTGAAGTGTACTGTGTACATTTAAAGATGGTGGTGAGGGTTGAAAACTTGTGTGCAACCTGCCTCTCCGACAATTTACTTATTCCCAGCAGGGTCATGCCATGAGTATTAAAGACTAAGATTCTATCTTACACTTAGGATGAGGAATTTCTCAAGTCCCTGTTTTCCAGCATCTGATTCAAAAGGTGTTTTTTCAGATCTCCTTTGTTCTTCATCTTAATCCCGCCCCCCACCCCCCGCCACCCGTTCCTGTTCTTTGTCTATGCCTGTTTGATTTGTTGACTCATTTTTAGGTTGTGTCTAGCCTAAAATGCTTTAGAAATTGTCTTCACTCTCCCATCATCTGTCATGGTGCAGAAATTGGGTAGGGGCAATGCCACCACTGTTCTTGTACCCAGGCTTCCAGGACCCAGCCCTGACAGTCTTATCTGGAGAAAGGTTTGCTGAATTGGCTAGGAGTCCACTCTACTGAGGTTATGTTGAGTCAGTTAGAAGGCTGGATTCCAGTTATGGTGACTCCATTAATTAATTCTGGATTCTAGAATTCAGCTGTGAACAAGACAGATATAGTCTCTGCTCTCATGGAACTTACATTCCAATGAAGGAGAAAATGATAGTAAGTTTGGAGAGGCATGAAAGAAATCATTAAAGGGTGGTAAGGTTCAGCAATGCTATGATCCCACTTCTGTGTTAAGAGATTACTTGCTTCTGTGCACAGGAGATGAGTTGAGGGGGCCAGGAGTAGACCGTAGATGGTCAGTTAAGTGACATGAAAGTAGACCAAAGTAGAAAACACAGTAGTTGGGACAGAGAGTGGAAATGGGCAGATATGAGTGTACTAAATATGTATTTTGGAAAGTAAATTTGACAGGACTTGTTATTGCAATGGAATTGGGTGACAGGAAGCAAGAGCAAGGATTCTGGGAAATCAGTGGAGTCTCGGGCTCTACTGGCTTGGTATTTGACTCACAGCAGCAAGGGAAGACTGACTTAAATATTCATATTACAACCAGTCAGTTTCCACTCAGCAAATTTTTCAGTGTAAATCTTTGCCCTAATAGAAGTAAGCCAAACTCACATCTCTGTCGTTTGGCAGTACTTAGACTAGAAGTTGGTCCAAAACTGTGAACATACAGTGCCCAGATTCAAGACCATCTGTTGGGTGGGATACAGCTCATTCAGAAGCAGATCATTTAGATTTAGTAGTGGCCAGATGCCAAACAAAGATGAGACAATTATAAACCAAAGGAAGCAGTTGGTGTTTCCCTGAAAGAGGTGAGTTTTGAAGAAAGGTCATAGCGAATCCTATTCTTTGAATTGTGTCCTCTAGTGGCTTAAAAAAAAAAGTAAACGATTGTAGGAAGCTCTTTGAAATAGCAGGGTGAATGACATCTGTCTTGGTCTATGAAAGCATTTGGCCACCTGGTTGACTTTTTACTTAAAAGGCAATTATCTCCAGGTCATTATTTCTGCTGAAAGATCATGACCAAATTTACAGATGTCAGTAGATGGACCTCCATATTGTATTTCCATCCTCTGGGCTGTAAAAGGGCTACAGAAAAATTATCTTGTGTACCCAGGGGATGCTGCATTTTGTCATGAAGTCCCCAAATATTAAATAGCTAAGGGAAGTTCTCTTCAGTTCACGTCGTCTATGCTGTCAAAGCTATACATGATTTCTTTACTTGTCTCCCCAGAAGTTCCAAAGAATACAGAGGAGATAGGAGAAAATTTACTCTCCTCCAGTTCAAGGGTCCCATTATACAAGTGGTCTACTTTTTTTAAAAAATTATTTTGACAAAATTCAAGAAAGAAAATCAGGCAGAAAGACAGTGATGCAAGTATTATGGTGATCATAGTTGAGAAAGATTGCTTTGTTTTTTTTAATGATTATTGATTTTGAGACGGGGGGGGGGGAGGGAGGGAGGGAGAGAGAGAAAGGGGGAGAAATCCTAAGCAGGCTCTGCACTCAGTGCAGAGCCCAACATGGGGCTCAATCCCATGACTGTGAGATAATGACCTGAGCTGAAATCAAGAATTGGATGCTTAACTGACTGAGCCACCCAGGCACCCCAGAGACCACTTTGAAGGATTAGAGGGTGATAAAATACTTCCATTACCAGAGCGTCTTCTATGCACTCCGTTATGTTAGATACTTTAGACCTATTTTTCTACTTAAATTTCACAGTGACTCTTTAAAATAATTGTTGTTCCTATTTTATAAAAGAGGAATCTAAGACTCAATCAATCTATGGATCCAAGGATTGAAAGAAAATATTCCAGTTGAGTCAAATGAATGAGAAATATATGTATGAAAATGGCAATAAATACTAGGGTCAGACACTGACTGTTCTTTTGGACCCCCAGGCAATCCTAAGACACTGTCTGCGAGAAAGCTAACTTCATGGAATTTCATGCCTCTCTGAACAAACTATGCCACTGAGGTCTCTGTCACTCAAATGGTTGAGGTAATATGAACAAAACAACTTGCATTATTTTATTCTCTCCACCCATTTGCCTCATGTGTAGCAATCTGATAAATATAATTCTCCTCTCTCTCCAGTATACAAAAGTTCAACCTTGTCACTATAGCATTATTGTGTCTTACTAGATTAAGACTTCTCCGTTCTGGATTTATTCAAATAAAAGCCCTTATTAATATATAAATATTACCTTAAAAAGTCAAACAAAGTAAAGATACAATAGGTAGTTTAAACCAGTATGACTAAATTAGTTTTGACAAAGGAAAGAACAAGAACACAAAGCAGTGAATAGTGTGTGTTGTGGAGTCAGGGTTGGGGTGTGTGGAAGAGCGGTTTGTTTAGAATTTAGTATAAAGGGAAGGCAAGAGTGGAGGAGGGAGGAAGGGAGAGAATGAGGGAGAGAGGAGATGGCTTAGGAGGATGGAGGAGATAAGAAAGACAGGAGGGCAGGAGGCAAGGCAACAGTAATATCGTTGAGTGTAAGATGCATCTGCCTCACAAATGTTATGTAAATGGCTCAATGTACAAGTACAAGGACACCTGACTCTTTAACCCATTTGTGTTTAGACTCCTCTCTTCTGAAGGACTGACGTTACATGATCAGGGTGCTTTTTTATAAAGGGTGAATTACTTTTAAAATAATTATCTCTGAAAATATACTACAAGGAGACTAATCTCTGGGACTCTCAGTTAAATATATCTTTTCTCCTTTGAAACTTCATTAGTCATTCTTGAGAAGGGATGCTGCTGTTTTAAGTTTGCATACGAAGAGAAGAGGAAGGGAAAGAAAGAAGAATCATTAAGCTGCCCAGATTTAACTTGGGCTGGGTGATCCAATTTCCAGGGCTGATGAATGTAACCTTTTCCTCCAATGATCTAAAACACAGGAAGGTAGCAGTCATTGTAGAGACTATCCTGGTGTAGGTAGCTTTACCTGTCTTTTGGTTTTTGTATTTTGCTAGAGAAAATGTGTTATTTCTTGAGATTGCTGAAGCCTTAGAGACCCACCTGTGCTGTCATGGTTTTCCAGGCTCACTGAAATGTGACTTACTGTTCTTTCTTCTCTGTTCAAGCAGGACCAACAAGTTCCTTCAACAAATATTTATGGGCTGTCACCAAATGCCAAGAAGAAGGCTCAGCCCTAAGACTGAAATAATCCATAAGGCATAGTTTCTGTCTTTGAGGAGCTCACTTAATTACGCCCAATATTTAAGACTTTCTTCATGCCTAATAATTCTGAATGTTTTGTTGCTAATTTATATTTCAATATTGCAGGGGCAGCCTAAGTAAACTGATTATTTTCACTGAGATACTTTATTTATTGTTGACCCATGGCCAATGGGTCAGTGGTGGTACTATAGCCATTTTGGTGCATGGACTGAACAGTAAAACCTGAACTCTTGACTGTTATTCACCAGTGCCAGCCCCCCAGCAGTGACCCTGAATCTAGTCTTTTCTAACTTGCAGATCTCTGGATTAGTGTCTATTAAATACAACTGTGAGCCTCCACTGGGCAGGAGCAGGAAAATGGTCACTTCCGTCCATCACACTGTGTCAATCAAGATACAAGTACAGTATAACTATGCTTGAATGATAAAAGATTGAAATGAAGAGATCTGCTTTATAACATATTTGATTTTTAAATATACTTTAAGGTGCTAATTTATGATGAAGTTTATAATAAAACAAATAAGTGATCAGAGGAAAAATTAAATAACACAAGGAGAAATATACAACACTTGTAATGGAAGACTAGTACATTTCTCTTCATAACTAATAAACCAAGAAAACAAAAAAAGCCACCAAGACTACAGAACAATGGAACACTATATTTACAAAATTGACCTAATTTACTATATACATCTCTGTATATAAATCTCTAGAACACTCACTCTTTTTAAGTGCACATTTACTACATTGACAATATAAAAGGTGGTTAGTCTCAACAGATTTAGGAAAATTCAAAACATACCAGATATGTTCTCTGACCACTTTAGAATGGAATGATGTTAGATATAATTGAAAAATCTAGAAAATTCTATAATATTTGGAAATTTTAAAATACACTTTTAAATAACTCATGGTCCAATGAAGAAATTACAAATGACTAGCAAAAAATCTTTGGAACTGAATCATAATGAAAACAACACATCTGAAAACACGTGATATATATCTAAATCCATGCTCAGAGAGATATTTATAGATGTTAATGTATATGCTATAAATGACAATTATTTAAGCATCCATTTCAAAAAATTGGGAAGACAACAGAAAATTAACTCAAAAAAATAAAAAGAAAAAATAATAAAGATAAGAAGTAGAGGAATTAACAATAATACTGTAAGGATAAAGAGAAAAACTTTCTGGCTATATATGGATGGAATGGACAAAATCCTAGAAAATCACAAATCACCAAATGTGTCCCCCAAGAAAAACATACCAGTCCTATATCTATGAAATAAATTGTATTCATCACTCAAAACCATCCCCAAAAGAAAACTACATGCTCAGATGCTTTCTTATAAATGTTTCATGATTTATAACTAACGGTTAAAGAAATGATAACATCACTGTTATAAAAATTTTCTAGAGAGTAAGATTGGAACACTTACCAAAATGTATGTCATCTGTGTGATCTTGATATCAAAACCTAAAAAAAAGAAAAAAATACGAGACTATGATTTTTTTCAAAATTCCGGGTGTGTGTGTGTGTGTGTGTTTAAATTGGCAAGCTATTTCTATAATGTATACATAAACCAAAAGTTCCCCAATAACTAAGACAATCTTGATGAAGATGAGCACATATGGAAGACATATGATGCCATATATGAAAACGTATTATAAACTACATTAAGTGAGTCCTTGCTTCGGCAGCACATATACTGAACTACATTAAGTCATATGCTATTTATCTAAAGGTAAACAATAAGCCAATGATTTAGAAAGGAGATTCTAGAAATAGGTCCACACACATATAGACATTTGGATTATAAAAATTAGGATTAGAAGTAAAGACTGTTCAATAAACAGTGCTGGAATAATGGGGTATCAGTGAGGAAGCGGAAATCTGAATTCTAGCTCATAATGAAACACATTCCTTGTGAAATTAAATCTAAACATAAAGGATGAAGTATCAAATATAATTTTTATATTTTGAATTTTTAATCTTGACAAAAAAGCATTAATTTGACTATATTAAAATTTTTTTTTAATATTTATTCATTTTTGAGAGACAGAGACAGAGTGTGAACAGAGGATGGGCAGAGAGGGAGACACAGAATCCAATGCAAGCTCCAGGCTTTGAGCTATCAGCACAGACACCAACGTGGAGCTTGAACTGAACTCATGAACCATGAAATCATGACCTGAGCCGAAGTTGAGTGCTTAACTGACTGAGACACTCAGGAGCCCCTAATTTGACTATATTAAAACTGAAATATTTCATTAGTATAGATTCCATTAACAGAGAGAAAAAGGCAAATCCACAAATCAGAACACACTCAACAATTACATCTGATAAAGGGCTCATTTCTAAAATGTATAGAGAACTTCCATAAATCAATAGAAAAAGTCAAATAATTTGAAAAATTTGCAAAAAAAAAAAAACTTGAAGAGGAACTTCAAAAATTAGCACATCCAAATGACAAATGAGCACTGAAAAGATGTACTTCTTCCTTGATAATCAAAGAAATGCAGATTACCACCACAATGACAATCCACTATGCATCCACCAATATGACTAAAACTAAAAAGACTGGCAGTGCCAAGTGTATACGAGAATATAGAATAAGTCAACTCTCATACATTACTGAACAGGGATATAAATCGCTTAAGTCCTTTGGAAAAGTCTTTAGCAGTATTTACTAAAGTTCAAACATACACATATTCTTTGCCTCATATGTTTTAGTCGTAACTCTATCCAACAAAAATACATATGAATGAACAGTTGTAATAGCACCAAACAGGATATATAATTCAAATGTATACCAATAGTAATTGGGGGGAAATGTTGTACATTACAGGGTATGTTATACAGCAATGAAAATGAATAAATTCTAGTTTAATTCAACAGTATGGGTAAGTATTAGTAGCATAATATTGAACAAAAGACTCCAGACATGGAGGAAGAGAGGCAGGAAGATTGTGGAGTAGGAGGATCCTAAGCTCCACTTGCTCCATGGACACTGAGATAACACCTGGACCTGTGCAAGTAACTCTGAAAACAACATTAAGATTCAAAGAATAGACCTGTACAGTTAATCCTAAAGAGGAGGCCACATCATTCAGGCTAGGAGGGACAGAGATAGGCAAGGAACCAAATCCCTGGTGAGACCAGCACAGCTAAGAGGGACACTACAAGCAGGAAGAAGCAAGACACTCAGATCTCACACAAGATACGTCTGGCACAGGAGACCTACACTGGGGGAAATAAATCCCCATAACATCTGGCTTTGAAAAACAGCAGGGCTTAACTTCAGGAGCTTTGAAAATCAGCAGAGCTTGGGGTGCCTTGGTGATTCAGTTAGTTGAGCATCTGATTCTTGATTTTAGCTCAGGTCATTATCCCAGAGTCATGGGATTGAGCCCCATGTCAGGCTCCTCCCTGAGCATGGAGCCTGCTTAAGATTCCCTCTCTCTCTCTCTCTCTCTCTCTCTCTCTCTCTCTCTCTCTCTCCCTCTGCTCCTCTTCCCAAATCATGCCCACCCGCCCTCCTAAATAAATAAATAAATAAATAAATAAATAAATAAAATTAGCAGAGCTTAATTGTGGGAGAGCTGGAGGGTGAAAGGAAATTGGAATATATGCCCTTAAAGAGTCAACATAATAAATACCTCAAAGCCCAAGACCTAGCCAGAAGCAGCAGTTTGTAAAATATCTGGGATAAAGTGAAGGAGATCTACTGACTCATCTCCGAATGTGTGCTGTAGAACAGGGACCTTCAGGAACTTTCTCTAGAGACAATAGCGTTATGGGTGCCATTTCTCTCACCCTCCCCAGCCTAGATAACCAGACATTTCCAGGGGGCAGTTCTGCCCTGCCACAGTGCTCTCGCACTGCAGACCTGCCCAACATGCTTGTGTTGGCATGCATCCCTCTAAAAGGGCTCCTGCCCCACCATACCCTCAAGGCAGCCCCAGCAGGGATAAGCACCATTGCAAAGTGACTCCTGACCTGGGAAGGTAGACAGTTAACCCCACACACCAGTGCACTCATAGTTCCAGCAGCATGGCTCTTAGCTGGTGGCACAGGGAGCAGCTACTGCCCTTCAGTGCCCAGCATCTGTGGCAGAAGCTAATTGTGGACAGCTACTCTGAATACTGGCCCCACTCACCAAGGAGAGCCTCTCATTTGACCATGCATGAAATAAGCCCTACCTTTGGTGTTCCAGCAACTGTGGCAGACAGGCTAATTATACAAGCTAGGCTGACTGCTGGTTCTACCAACTAGAGTCTTGGTGATCTCATACAGATCTTCCAACAAATCTTGTCTAATCTGCTCACAGAAGGCAAAGCAGATCACTGCAGCAGGCTGGGCTGAAGGCAATTATGGCTCAGCCACAACAGTAGAGTGCATGCAGGCCACACAATGGGCATTCCTTGGGCGCCTCATTCTGATGACCAGGGTAGACTGCACTACAGGGCACTGCAAGACCTCTTTTATGGGAGACCACTATTCTCAAGAGCAGGAGACACATCTGACCTATCTAATACAAAGAAACACACACAGAGAATTAGATAAAGTTGTAAGAGGAATATGTCACACATCAAAGAACAAGACAAAATCACAGTAAAAGAACTACATGATATGAAGAAAAGAAAAATGTCCTGATAAAGAATTTAAAGTAATGATTATTAAGATCTCACTGGGTTTGAGAAAAGAGTGGATAAACTCAATCAGAACTTGAACAAAGAGATAAAAAATACAAACAAGATCTAGGCAGAAGTGAAGAATTTAATAAATGAAATAAAAAATTTACTAGAGGGAATCAACAGCAGATTAGAGGATGGAGAAGAACAGATCAGCAATCTGGAAGACAGAGTAATGGAAAGTAACTAAGTTAAACAGCAAAAAGAAAAAACAATAATGAAAAATGAGGATAGGTAAGGGAACTCAGCAACATCACCAAGCATAGTAACATTTGCATTATAGGCATCCTAGAAGAAGAGAAAGAGAAGGGGGCAGGAAATTTATCTGAGGAGATAACAGTTGAAAAACTCCCTAATCTGGGGGAAAATAACACAGACATCCATATCCAGGAGTCATAGAGAGCCCCTAAGCAGTAGTACCCAAGGAAGGTCACAGTGAAACACATTTTAATTAAAATGGCAACAAAGTAATGATGAAGAGATAATTTTAAAAGCAACAAGAGAAAAAAGTTACATATCAGGGAAACCCCATGAGTCTATCAGCTGAATTTCCATCAGAAATTTGCATGCCAGAAGAGTGCAGCATATGTTCAAAGTGCTGAAAGGAAAATCCTACAACCATGAACGGTCTACCCGGCAAATTTGTCTTTTACATGGGAAAGAGAGATGAAGAGTTTCCCAGGCATAAAATTTAAAGGAGTTCATCACCACTAAACCAGTCATACAAGGATGTTAAAGGGAATTCCTTGAGTGGAAAGAAGAGGTAAGAAATTATGAAGAAAATTGTGAAAGGTAAAAAATTTCAGTTAAAAACATATATATATTAAAGGTAGTAGATTAAATCAATTATAAAGTCAATAAGAAGGTTAGAACACAAGAGTAGTAAAGTCAGTTTTATCTACAAAAATTAGTTAAGGGATACACAAAATAAAAAGATGTAATATATACAATCATATGCATAAAATGTTTGTGGGGGGGGACTAAAGATTTAGTGCTTTTGGAATGTATTCAAACTTAAGCAACCATCAGCTTAATATAGACTACTACAAACATAAAATGCTATATATGAACTCCATGATAATGTCAAATCAAAAACATATACAAGTTATACTAAATATAAAGGGAAAGGAATCCAAAAACAACAGTAAAGAAAGGCATCAAACCACCAGGGAACAGAACAAAAGACACAGAAAGGAACAGAGATGAACTAAAACCAAAAACAACCAGAAAGCAATTAACAACATGGTAGTAAGTACACACCTATGAAGAATTACTTTCAATGTAATGGACTAAATTGCTCCAAGAAAAGAAAGGGTGACTGCATGAATAAAACAAAACAAAACAAAACACATGTATATGCTGCCTACAAGAGACTCACTTCAGAGCTAAAGACACATATAGACAGTGAAAGTTCAGAAAAACACATAGCACGAAAATCAGGGGAAAAAAACAAGCTTGGTGTGGTAATACTTATCTCAGACAAGATAGACTTTAAAACAAAGTCTCTAGTTAGAGACAATGAAGGGACCTGCATAATTATAAAGGGGTCAATCCAACAAGAGGATATAACATTACAAATAACTATGCAACCAACATTGAAGGACTTAAATACATAAAACAAACATTAACAGACATAAAGGGAGAAGTTGACTGTAACAGTAATAACAGAGGACTAACAGTAATAATAGAGGACTTTAACACCTTACTTAACATCTATGGTTAGACCATCCAGATAGAAAATTAATAAGGAAACAGTGGCTTTGAACAACATCTTAGACTAGATGGACCTAAGGGTTATGTACAGAACATTCCATTCCAAACCAAAAGAATGCACATTCTTTTTTAGTGCACATGAAACATTCTCTTGGATAAATCACATGTTAGTCCACAAAACAAGTCTCAGTAAATTTAAGATTGAAACCACAACAAGCACCTTTCTAACCATACAGGATGAAATTAGAAATCAATTTCAAGAAAAAAAATGGAAAAAACACAAACATACGGAGGACAATCAACATGCCACTAAACAATGAGTAGGTTAACCAAGATATTAGAGAGTCAAAAATTACACGGAGACAAATGAAAATGAGAACATAAAGGTACAAAATCTTTGGGATATACCAAAATAAACCCAACTGGGTATATATTTTTTTAGCAATATAGAGCTTTCTCATGAAACAAGAAAATTTTCAACTAAACCACCTAACCTTATACCTAAAGGATCAAGGAAGGAAAAACAGAGCCCAAAGCCAGTAGAAGGAAGGAAATATAAAGGATTAGAGTAGAAATAAAGGAAATAACGACTATAAAAAGAATAGGAAATATAATGAAACCAAGAACCCATTCTTTGAAAAGATAAACAAAATTGATCATTAGCAAGACTCATCAAGAAAATAAGAGATCCTAAATTAAAATCACAAATAAAGGGGAAATAACAACCCACACTACAGTACTATCAAGGATTATAAGAGATTATGAAAAACTATATGCAAATAATGTGAACAACCAAGTAGTGGATAAATTCCTAGAAATATACATTTTCCAAAACTGAATCACCAAGTAATACATAATTTGAACAGACCAATTAGTAGTAACAAAATTGAATTGGTAATCCAAAAACCCTTGGCAAACAGAAGTCCAGGACCAGATGGCTTCAAAGAGGAATACTACCAATGATTTAAAGAAGAGTTAATGCCTATACTTTTCAATATATTCCAAATAATAGAAGTGGAAGAACAACTTCTAAATTCACTCTACAAGGCCAGTATTACCCTAATATTAAAACCAGACAATGACATTACAAAACAAGAAAAGTATAGGCCACTATCTTTGATGAAGATAGATGCAAAAATCCTCAACAAAATATTAGCAAATGAAATTCAACAATACATTAAAAAAATCATTCACTGCAATTAAATAGGATATATTGTAGAAATGCAAGTGTGGTTCATCATTTGCAGATCAATCAATGTGAAATATCATTAATAAGAGAAAGGACAGGGTCATCTGGTTAAGTGTCTGACTCTTGATTTTGGTTCAGGTCATGATCTCTTGATTCATGAGATCAAGCCCCGCACCAGGCTCTGTGCCAACAGCATGAAGACTTCTTGGGATTCTCTTTCTCAATCTCTCTCTCTCTCTCTCTCCCTTTCTCTCTGCCCCTCCCCTACTTGCTCACATGTACGTGCTCTCTTTTTCAAAATAAATAAACTTTAAAAAAAGTTTCCCTCATAAAAAAATAAGAAAATGGAAACAAATCACATGATCCTCTCACAAGGCACAGAAAAACTGACAAAATGCAACATACACTTATGATAAATACTCTCAACAAAGTGGGTTTTCAGGGAACATACCTCAACATAATAAGGGCCATATAGAAAAACCCAGAGCAAACATCATCTTAATTGGTGAAAAACTGAGATCTTTTCCTGTAAGTTCAGGAACAAGACAAGGATGTCCATTTTTACCGTATTCAACATAGTACTAAAAGTTCTACCTGTACT
Source organism: Panthera tigris (assembly GCF_018350195.1). Lineage (NCBI taxonomy): Eukaryota > Metazoa > Chordata > Mammalia > Carnivora > Felidae > Panthera > Panthera tigris. Next base: position 4,491,294 of record NC_056669.1, read on the forward strand.
GATAAGAAAAAGATTGATAAAAGACATCTAATTGGTAGCGAAGAAGTAAAATGGTCACTATCTGCAGATGGCATGATACTGTATATAGAAAACTCAAAACAACAAAAATCTATTGTATCTGACTATTGAATTTAATAATGTTGCAGGTACAAAATTATAATAATGAAGTCTGGTGCACTTCTGACACTAATGACAAAGTAGCAGAAACAGAAATTAAGAAAACAATTCCATATGCAATTGCAGAAAAAATAAAAAAAACCTAGGAATAAATTTAACTAAGGAGGTGAAAGATCTATACTTTTAAAGCTATAAGACACTGATAAAAAAAAATTGAAGACAACACAAATAGAAAGATATCCAACGCTCAAAAAATGAAGAATATTATTAAAATGTCCACACTACCCAAAGAAATCTACAGTTTCACTGAAATCCCTACCAAACCCTAACACTAGTTTTGACAGTTACAACAAATAACTCTAAAATTTCTATGGAACCACAAAAGACCTCGATTAGCCGAAACAATCTTGAGAAAAAAGAACAAACCTGGAGTTATCGCATTCCCAGATTTCAAGATATTCTACAAAGCTATAGTAATCAAAACAGTTTGTTACTGGCACAAAGATCTACACAGAGATCAATGGAACAGGATAGTCTAGAAATAAACCCACATCAATATTGTCAATTAATCTATGATGAAGGAGGCATGAATATCAATGGGGAAAAGACAGAATCTTCAATAAATGGAACAGGGAATATTGGAAAGATACATGAAAAAGAATGAATCTGGATTATTTTCTTACACTATACACAAAAATAAACTCAAAATGGATTAAAGACTTAAATATAACACCTGAAACCATAAAATTCCTAAAAGAAAACATGGGCGGTAATCTCTTGGACATCAACCTTAGCAACATTTTTCTAGATTATGTCTCCTGAGGCAAGGGGGGGAGAAGTGAAGATAAACTACTGGAAATAAACCTAAATAAAAAGCTTCTGCACAGCAAAGGAAACCAATAACAAAATGAAAAGGCAACCTATCATATGGGAGAAGATATTTGCTAATGAAATGTCCAATAAAGGGTTAATACCAAAAGTAATTAAAGAACTTCTACAACTCAAAGAAAAAAAACAGCAAATTCTATTAAAAGTGGGCAGAAGAGCTGAAGAGACATTTTTCCAAAGGAGCCATTACAGATGGTCCAGAGGCACATGAAAAGATGCTTAACATTACCAGTCATCAGGGAAATGCAAATAAAAATAAAAACCACAATGACGTATTACCTTACACCTATCAGAATGGCTGGTACCACAAAGACAAGAAATAGCCTGTGTTGGCAAGGATGTGGAAAAAAAGGAAACTTCATGCACTTTTGGTAGGAATATAATCTCATATGGCCACTGTGGAAAACAGTATGGAGGTTTCTCAAAAAATTAAAAATAGCACTACCCTATGACCCAGAGATTGCTACCAGGTATTTATCCACGGGATACAGGTGTGCTGTTCTGAGGGGACACATGCACCCCCATGTTTATAGCAGCACTATCAACAATAGCCAAAGTATGGAAAGAGCCCAAATGTCCATCGATGGATGAATGGATAAAGAAGATGTGGTATGTATGTATGTGTGTGTGTGTGTGTGTGTGTGTGTGTGTGTGTATATATATATATATATATATAAAATGGAGTATTACTCGGCAATCAAAAAGAATGAAATCTTGCCATTTACAACTACATGGATGGAACTGGAGGGTATTATGCTAAGTGAAATTAGTCAAAGAAAGACAAGTATCATATGACTTAACTCATATGAGGACTTTAAAAGACAAAACAGATGAACATAAGGGAAGGGAAACAAAAATAATATAAAAACAGGGAGGGGGACAAAACATAAGAGACTCAGATATGGAGAACAAACAGAGGGTTACTGGAAGGGTTGTGGGAGGGGGGATGGGCTAATGGGTAAGGGGGCATTAAGGAATCTACTCCTGAAATCATTGTTGCACTATATGCTAACTAATTTGGATATAAATTATTTTTTTTAATTTTAAAAAAAGATTAAAAAAAATAAAGTAAAATAAAAAATTAAAAATTAAAAGCACTGACTCCTGTTGCCAAGGTTTTAAATTTGGCGTCAGTGATCAGATTTGCAAGTTCTGCTTAAAAACCATTAGGCATGTCATCATTTATATGAGACTTAAGAGATAACTGATTTACACTGTGGGTTTTCTAATAGTATGGTAAAGTTATGTGCAGAAAGAAATCATAATAAGGAAGAAAAACATTTTGAAATGTAGGCCAATTAACAAGACAAAATTTTCAGCTAAATTTTAAATAAATCAAAGTAGACATAGCAACACACACAAAAAAAGAGGGAAAGAAATATGTTGTGTGTGAACTTTGTAAAAATAAAACAAGTTGTAGATAAGATGTTGTCGTCACAGTAAAGCCTGGAAGAAGTTTGGTCTAGTTCAAATCATTGCTTTAAATACTTAAAGACAAATAATTAGAAAAAAAAAACTGGTAGCTATATACAAACATCTAATAGGAAGACTTAAAATTCAGTGGTAGATTTTATGTATATAAACATATATACTGTATACATATAATCCTATATAACTAATATAAGAGAAAGCTAAAAAAATGATATTTTAGTGTTTTTATTATGTCTTCCTGTGCTTTATATTTAAAAATATACTCTGAATCCTAGAAAAGAGGTGGTAGAAGAGGCCAGATGAATGTGCTGGGCTTAAAATATGTATTCAGAGTCACAACAAAACATTTTTAATATAATGAGCATAGTAAGAGTAATGATCCAAAGACCAAGACTTCTGAACCTTGAGGTTGAGCCCACAGAGGCTGGGAGAGAGAAGACCCTGGTAAAGCAAACTAAAAAAGACCACCTAGAGTGATAAGCGTAGAGAACTGTGTTTCAGCAGGCAAAGGCAGCTTTTTTGGTTGCTGTTTGTGTTTTTCTTGAGATTAGAAATCAACTGTATGCAATATTGTTTTTAGTTCGTGGAGGATGAGAACTAAGAACTTATACTTATATTTAGCAAAACAGAGATAATTTCATAACTTTCTTTTTTTTTAATTTTTTTTAACATTTATTTATTTTTGAGACAGAGAGAGACAGAGCATGAACAGGGGAGACACAGAATCTGAAACAGGCTCCAGGCTCTGAGCTGTCAGCACAGAGCCCGACACGGGGCTTGAACTCACGGACCGTGAGATCATGACCTGAGCCGAAGTCGGACGCTTAACCGACCAAGCCACCCAGGCGCCCCTTAATAGCAAATCAGATAAACCCAGATTAGAATGGGCCTCAAGAGAATACCAAGGAAAGATACTGGAGATAGTAAGGAATTTGACTGCATGAGGAAGGAGAGACATGGCATTGTAGATGAACAAGAAGTGACTACCAAGAAGTATTTTTTTTTAAGTGGGAGTATTAAAAGCAGGTTTGTAAGTTGGTGAAAAAGATAAAAATATGAATAAAAAATTCTCGATCCAGAAGATTAGAAGAATTTCTGAGGCAATGTTTATGAATAGAAAAGAAAGTGATGCACAGAGTTTGGAATGTGCTTTCATTCCCTAAGGATCATCCAAGATAACAGAAGAGAAGGCAGAGCCCCTGGGAATAGAAGCAGACAGTTGAGTAGACGTAATGGTGGGAATTTGTGGAAGTTTTCTGAATGGTTTTCTTGATTCTCCTCCAAGAAGATATAGTTTGTCAGAGCTTAAGAAACCCATTAGTTGACTCTTAAAACTTTATGATGATGAATCCTGTCATAGTTATGTGCCTTTATATGTGCTTTTGTATTTTGTCTAATAGTATAAGGATACCTTCATCATGGAATATTTTTAATTCATCATTTTTTCTTTCTCTTTACTTACTAGGATCAGAGAACTTAAAACACAGAATGTGATCTTCTGAATTACCTTACATGTGCAATTCCACTGCAGAATATAAGTAATACATCTTTCGAAATTCCTAATATATAATAAATATGGACCCTGTCTTGTGGGGGGAGGAGGAGGGAGCATCAAACATCACTTTCTAAAAGACTATTATTTAAGGAATATGGCACAGAGAGCAAAATGGACTGCTTAGCTTTCTTGCCTAAAATAGACCTAAATCTAAGAAGGCAAAATAATCAATTTCCAAAAACAGTGACTTCACTTCTGGTTGAGATAAAGTAACCACGACTGGATTTACCCTTCCATCTGAAACAACTAAATAAACTGGAAAATGAGGAGAATCAATGGCTTTCAATACACTAGATGTCAGACAAAAAAAAAAGGCAGTTATGCTGAGAGAGGAAAAATAAATGCTATAAATTTTATAATTGTCCCATTATGTATAGAATTTTATAAATGCTATAAATTTTATAATGTCTTGAGTGAGCTTTTTTGCCTGGTTGCAGGAAGACATGGGGGGGAAACCAAGGTAGCCTGGGACACACTGCCAGAGTTATGGACACAGAAGTCTGAAGAAACCAGTGCAGCTAGCTCACAGGGCAGAGTACTGGAATTGGTGAAGTCACAGAGAGCGATCACTCCATAGATAGCCACAGGGTTCTCCTAATGACGTCAGTGAGAACTTACAAGTACAACCTTGTGAAGAAACTTTCCAAGGCCAAGGAAAGATGTATCTGGTGGAAATATTAGAAAAGGACATTTAAACATTACACATGTTCAAGAAACTAGAGGAAACACTGAGTAGAAACTGGAAGTATATTTTAAAAGGAAGAAAATCAAACTTTTAGGGATAATAACTATCATGTCTCAATTGAAAAATTTACTGGGTGAAATCAATGGATGAATTGGCATTGCAGAAAAAGTAGCGGATTTGAGGACAAAGCAAAAGAAAATATCCAAAATGAAACACAAAGAGAAAAAACACTGAAGAGAATTAAAAGAGAATCAGTGAGTCGTGGAGAAAGTCTAAGCAGTCTAATATACGTGTAACTGAAAACAAAATTATATGAAGGATTTAAATAAAGAGTTTCCAAATTTGAAGCCCACAGATCCATGAATTACCACAAACTTTCTAGAATGGCTGAAAAGATAAAAGTAACCATTCCAAGAGTGAGGATATGGAGAAACTGGAACTCTTTCACAATATTGGCGGGAACATAAAGGAGTCCAATCACTGTGGAAAATAACTTAGGAGTTTCTTTTTTCTTTTTAAGAAAAAATTTTTAAAGTTTATTTATTTTGAAAAAGAGAATGCACAAGCAGGGTAGGTAGGGAAAGGGGGGGTGGGGAGAGTCCAAAGCAGGCTCTGCACTGTCAGCACAGAGCCTGATGTGGGGCTTGAACTCATAAATCATGACATCATGACCTGATCCGAAAGCAAGAGTCAGACGCTCAAGCGACTGAGCCACTCAGGTGCCCCCAGCCCCAGGTGTTTCTTAACATTAATGAGAAACAAACACCTATTATATATGCCATGTATCCTAGTATTTATCCTAGGTATTTGTCCAAAAGAAAAGAAAGCTTAGATGCTCAAACAAAAGCACAAGAGCACACACAGCCATCTATTTGTGATAGCCCCAGTGTCCATTATGCGTGAATGAATAAACAAAGTTTGGTATATCTATAAAATGCTATACTACTTGGCAACAACAAGCAATGAAGTATTAATACATGCAACAACCATGTTGTTTCTCAAAATATTTTTACCACATGAAAGTAAGTAGACAAGATACGGTACGTACTTTGTGATTCCATTATATAGAATTACAGCAAGTGAAAACCAATTTACAGTGACAGAAAGGAGATCTGTCTTGGAACCAGAAATGAGGAGCGAGTAATTACAAAACATCATGAGTAACCTTTTGGTGGTGATGGATATCTTCATTATTGTAACTTTTGTAACATTTTCATGGGTATAGACACATCAAAATTTATCGAATGGTATAGTATACTATATGTTCACTGTACCTCAATAAAGCTATTGAAAGACATCAAAGGCACATATTCTTTCACATGCAAACACATACATGCATATTCATATATCCATACTTAAATAACACACAGAGCAAAAACAAGAAGGCTTGTATCACCTCTGCTATTACTCAACACATGTTCACTGTCTATCTTGGGCTAAAAGTTGTGCCACATGTTTAATATAATATGAATCAGACATAATTATATTTACAGCCATGTTGCTACTCTTGTAACTTTTTCCTTTTAAGGGTTACTCTAAGCTGACCCCAAGTTCACTGTGAGTAGGGACCATCTGGGAATAGGGATTATCTCCAACTAATTTGTTGCTCTAGCTCAAGACTTCTCCACCTTAGCACTATTAATATTTGGAGCTGAATGATTCTTTGCTATAAGGAAAAGTGCTATTCATTGTACGATGTTTAACAGCATCCTTGGCTTTTACACACTAGATGCCACTAGCACTCCTCCCTGTCCCCCAGTTGAGACACATCAAAACCGATCTGGATACTGTCCAATGTCCCCTGGGGCAAAACTGCTCCCAAGTGAAAACTACTGCTCTGGTCCCTAAGCACAATGATGGAAACATACGTGCTTGATATATGGTTTTCTGAATGGATAAATGAATAGATATCATTTGTACAAAATTCATACATCTCATTAGTAATGAAACAAATGTTTATTTTTCTAATTTTTTAATGTTAATTTTTCAGAGAGAGAGAGACAGAGTATGAGCGGGGAGGGGCAGAGAGAGAGGGAGGAAGACACAGAATCCAAAGCAGGCTCCAGGCTCTGAGCAAGCAGTCAGCACAGAGTACAATGCAGGGCTCCAACCCATGAACCTTGAGATCATGACCTGAGCCAAAGTTGGATGCTTAACCGACTGAGCCACCCAGATGCCCCCAAAAATGCATGTTTAAACAAAATTTTTATTAAATATTTTTTCAAAAAGAGATGAAGTAAAAGAAAACACACAGGGTGCCTGGGTGGCTCAGTCGGTTAAGTGTCCGTATTGGGCTCAGGTCAAGATCTCGTGGTTCACGAGTTCGAGCCCTGTGTCTGGCTCTGTGCTGACAGCTCGGAGCCTGGAGCCTTCTTCAGATTCTGTGTATCCCTCTCTCTCTGCCTCTCCCCCACCTGTACTCTGTCTCTCTCTCTCACACACACACACAAATAAAGAACATTAAAAATTTAAAAAAATGAAAACACACAATGTTAGAAATGACTAATGCATAAATATTTGAAATGTCGATTGGTGCAATCCACATGGGAAGTAATTTGGCAATTCAATTTGACCCATTTACATGTATCTTAGGAAAATAAAAATCTTCAAAGCTTTATATGTATGTATTTATTAGAGTACTATGAATTTCATCAAAAACTTATAAACTGAGAACTCCCACATTAAAAAGAAATCACTAAATAAAGCTTTCTTCACAGGAAAACATTATGTAATGTTTTGCATTTAGGTTAATATGGTTTTTAATAATATGGAGAAATAATTTTGATATGAGATTAAATTAAAATTTTAAGTACACTTGTAACTAATGCAAATTGTGGGGAGCAGAGAAAATCTGCAGTACAAAAGGTTTCAAATATCTAACTATTTTGCCTTGGAGGAAACACTTTAGCTACAGGTGCTTTATTTTTATTTTTATTTTTATTTTTATTTTTTTTATTTATTTATTTATTTATTTTTTTATTTTTTAATATATGAAATTTACTGTCAAATTGGTTTCCATACAACACCCAGTGCTCATCCCAAAAGGTGCCCTCCTCAATACCCATCACCCACCCTGCCCTCCCTCCCACCCTGCCCTCCCTCCCACCCCCCATCAACCCTCAGTTTGTTCTCAGTTTTTAACAGTCTCTAATGCTTTGGCTCTCTCCCACTCTAACCTCTTTTTTTTTTTTTTTCCTTCCCCTCCCCCATGGGTTTCTGTTATGTTTCTCAGGATCCACATAAGAGTGAAACCATATGGTATCTGTCTTTCTCTGTATGGCTTATTTCACTTAGCATCACACTCTCCAGTTCCATCCATGTTGCTACAAAAGGCCATATTTCATTTTTTCTCATTGCCACGTAGTATTCTATTGTGTATATAAACCACAATTTCTTTATCCATTCATCAGTTGATGGACATTTAGGCTCTTTCCATAATTTGGCTATTGTTGAGAGTGCCGCTATAAACATTGGGGTACAGGTGCCCCTATGCATCAGTACTCCTGTATCCCTTGGATAAATTCCTAGCAGTGCTATTGCTGGGTCATAGGGTAGGTCTATTTTTAATTTTCTGAGGAACCTCCATACTGTTTTCCAGAGCGGCTGCACCAATTTGCATTCCCACCAACAGTGCAAGAGGGTTCCTGTTTCTCCACATCCTCTCCAGCATCTATAGTCTCCTGATTTGTTCATTTTGGCCACTCTGACTGGCGTGAGGTGGTATCTGAGTGTGGTTTTGATTTGTATTTCCCTGATAAGGAGCGACGTTGAACATCTTTTCATGTGCCTGTTGGCCATCCGGATGTCTTCTTTTACAGGTGCTTTAATTAACTGGTTAGATTATTCTTAAAATATTATCAGTAAATAAATTTTGGGAACCTATTATCTTAGGAATTTAGTTTTTCTTATTTAAAATAGATAGCTTATGTAACTGAGTTAAAGAAGATTTTGTATTTATGCAGGCAACTCTACAGGAGACCATATTTTGCTCTAAAATTCTACTGCAAATATTAACAGACACATCATTTCTGACAACAGCAAAAAACAGAGCATAGGAAAAGAGAAAATACGGATAGATCCATTTCCCTGGATCTTAAATAAATTTTAGATTTTAAATGTCACTGAAAATATTAGCAAGAAGCTATAAAATGTATAAAAATAAATTTAAAAGCTCCAGAGTATTTCTAAAATATTCAAAGTTTCTGAAAAGTTAATTATTCACTAGGCTGCAGTATGAGGCATTAAAGGGTTGAATTAAAACTGGCTATTTAATAGCTTTAGTATAGACTCACATCAACTTTAAAGGTCAAATTATTCCCTCTAATCATCATGATGTATTGTGAAGACTGTTTTAACACACTATCTGCTAGTGTATGCTAGCAAATGTGTACTTTTAACTTTGTGCAAAGATAAGAATTATAGGCAATATAACACAGAAATAAAATTCTGAACTTTATTCCTAAACTAAGTGTATCTTTAATTTTATATTCAACAATCTTATTATGTGCATACTCTGTGCCAAGGCTGTCTGAGGATTTCAAAGGGAAGGTCAAAGAGTCCAAACCTGGGAGAAAGACAAAGATATAAATGACTTAATTGTGGAATCTACCACAAATGTACACACATGGGTTGATTGGAGCATACAAGAGAGATGTAGTCAAGGCTGCAAGTTAAAAGGAAAGGAGAGTTCAGGAAAAACACATTTCCAGAGCTGAAGATCTCTGATCTGAGTTTATAAAGAGTTTATAAGGAATAATATTTAGCCAGGTCAAGATGGTGGAAGGTCAGCAGACACAGGAAGAGAAAACAGTCTGAGCCAAGGAAGCAAGAGTGGAGGCTGGAGAATCGTGCCACACATGTGGGGCTCTGAAAAGGGTCATGGGAGAAAGGTCTTTATTAAGTGGTAGCAGTATTAGGATTAATTTTAGAGTTTAAAGGCTGGGGCAAGAACTGGCTTCAGGAGCATGCAATCTGTACAATCACATAAACTGCACATTTAGAAAGTCCCTATGTTTGCTTTAATGCTTTTCTGTCACCATCTTGAAATTCTTAAGTATTTAAACAAGGCACCTGTATTTTCATTTTGTGGTAGGCCCCTCAAATGATGTGCCAGTTCTGACTGGAACACAAGTGAGCAGGAACAGAAGCAACCAGTCAGCTCATAACATGGCTTCAGTAGCATGGTTCAGAGTTTGAGTCTTCCTTGAAAACTAACAGCAGCCAGTATAAAGAGTAATTTAAACTGTGGGTGTACACAATCAATTGAGCATTTTGTAACAATAACACTGAATCAGATGTGGGTGTGGCTGCAGGGAGGGAGGTAAGAGGAAGCTACCACAGTGATTCAGAAAGGAATGATGACCATACGAAATCACACAGTGACAATGGAAATAAGAGATTTAAAAATTTCCAGAAATATTTAGGAGGCATAGCTAAAAGCCTTGGTGACCAAAAATATAAATGAGAGAAGAGAAAAATTATTCTAGACCATTCCATTCACCCAAACAAAACATTCACAAAGAGGCAGGCAGGCTTTGGGAAAAGACAACTTTGTTTATATGGCTGTATTCTAGACGTACTCACAGCACACAAACAAGAGAGTCCTGCCTACGTGATGTGGTCTCAGAGGCTCTGAATGTTCCAACTCCAGTCTTTCCCCACCGGGTTGGGTGATTGCAGGTGACACCATTAATGACTACCCTTTGGGTGAAGGTATCAGGAAAAGAAGACCTCTGGCAAATTGCAGGTATGTTACCTGACAATGATCAGCATCAACTTCCAAATACTTATGGAAGTGGGGTGTTTGTGTGCATCTTAATGTGGGAACAGTAACAAGCATCATTTTGTTGTATGATGGTATGGGTGGTTAGAGATGTAGAAAGAATCTAAAAGAGAAAGAAATGAATGACTAATTTTACCTCCTTATTTGTGTGACAAGGTGGCTCTTCACAAAACAGGTTTTGGGAGAACATGGTACAAAGAGCCACTTTAATTAGCTTACTAAATTACCCTCGACTAAGAAACATGAATGAAGAAATCTTTACTGTAGATGGAACTGAATTAGGAATGTGGAAGAGTTAGAAAATTTATACAGGCATTCTGTTGGCAACAATATTTACAGTCAATGCATTTGGAATCTTACACACACAAACACACCCACGTTCATCACGAATCCCTTTCTTTAAGATACTGTTATGAAGAAATCCCCAAGAAAATAGAATAACAAAAAGCAAGATTGAGAGAAGTTGAGAAAAAAATATAAGATCATTTTTACAGTTTCTCAAACTAAAACTAGGACTTCCTGAAAGATAGAGCTGCTGTCTAAAGGGAGTAAATTATCAAATTAATTAATTGGGAGAAGTTTCTGAAACTGAAGAATGAGTTTCCAGTTCAATTGTCTGGCCAAATAGATGAGAAAAGGCACACAGCAACATACATCATCATGAAATTTGAGAACACTGTGGACAATGGGAAGGTCCTAAAATCTGAAACAAATAGAAATATATGTGAGAGGGGGTGAGAGAAGGAGGAAGGGGAGGGATGGGGGGACTATGTCCAAAGTGTCTACAATTATAATGTCATCAAGTTCATTATAGTAAATGTGAAACCTACATTAATATGGTTCAGTGCTTTCAAACTTCTGAGGAAAAATTATTTCAACACACGATTCTATATAGGCCAAGTGGTCAGGGGTAGAGATAAAATAAAGATAGTTTTGGGACACCAGAGGGGCTCAGTCAGTTAAGTATCTGATTTTGGCTCAAGTCATGATCTCTCAGTTCATAGGTTTGAGCCCCATGTAGGGTTCTGTGCTGACAGCTCAGAGTTTGGAGCCCGCTTTGGATTGTCTCCCTCTCCCTGCCTCTCCTCCACCCACGCTCTGTCTCTGTCTCTCTCTCTCCAAAATAAATAAACTTAAAAAAAAATGTAAAGATAGTTTCTGTCATAAAAGCTTTTTGCATATTGCCATCCATGCACTTGGGGGGAGTTCTGGGAGTACACAAAGAGGAAGGAAGATATTGGAATTAACACTAGAGAGAAAGAAAGAGAAGCCTCAAGAAGACGGTAAAGAGATGTCCAAGGATAACAGAGTTGCCACAGTTCTAGGAAATGGCCTATCTAGATTCTACTTGGAAAAAGGAAGACTCCAAAAGGAATGTTTCAAAGAAAAAAAAAGTGAGTTGGATACCTTTAAACATATCAGTTTTATTCTAATGGTAGACAAACTGTGGATGAGTTTGTGGATTAATAATGACTATTTAGAAACTACAGCAACTAAGAATCAACCAATTATTAGCTCCTTGGAAAAGATTGCACAAGAAAATAATGTACACTATGTGGTTTAGTTTTAAGTAACATTTACATTATTATAAACAGTAAACTATCTTGGAAGCATAGAGAAGAGAGGAAAAGTCTAAGTGGATAGAGAAGGAAGTTTCCATAGTGGGAAGCCAGTAATTAGGTACGAAAATAAAAAGAGCACCTGGGTGGCTCAGTTGGTGGAGTGTCTAACTCCTGATTTTGGCTCAGGTTATGATCTCACGATTCATGACATGGAGCTCTGCATCGGTTTCCATGCTAAGCATGGAGCCTGCTTGGGATTCTCTCTCCCTCTGCTCCTCCCCTACTCTTGTGCATTCTTCCTCCCTCCCTCTCTCCCCTCCCCACCAAAAAAAAGAAAGTAAAATGAAAGCATAGAAATTTTATTTGGTAACATGGATGTAAAAAAGCGGTTGAAAGTAGTTGCCTCTGGAAGCAGAAAGAAGTTTGAGGAGAGATAAGGACAATCTGTTCTTTAAACTATACTATTAAACTAACTGATAGAAATTTTTAAATGAGGAGTTGATTGGACAGTTATGGATGAGGCTTCCCTGCAGAGGAAACAGTATGAACAGAAGCAAAAAGTGTGATGGTGAATGGTGTCATCTGTCATGTCATACAGTATGACCCAAAGAAAAAGCTAAAAAGGGACAATAAGAGGGAAAACATGATGCTGAAAACAGAGGTTGAGATCTTATTACTGACATATTTGAATACTATCTGAAAGAGTTTAATTTATGCCTATGGTGGCCGTTGACCGTGTTCTGCAAAGCCCTTCTTTCAGAAGGGCTGCCCACCACCAAGAAGCATGTTCCTGCCAGCTGACACTGTAGCCGTAGCTAACTACTGAAAGGTGGATTGCTCACCTTTTTCTGGTCAAATGATTCTTCTTAATAATTCAGAATTTTAAATTTGCAAACACAGGGGGAAGAGCTATTGGTAACTGAGTAATATTACTTGCAGTATTTAGGGGAAAGATCCACAAACTCATTGAAGTCTCAGAGATGCTCTGTTTCCTGTTTTCCCTAAGCCTGCTCTGAAGTTTTTGATACAAATACTCCATCAATATATTTATTTTTTGCTTTAGCTCTCAGAGTCTGTTTCTGCTATTTACATCTTAACTGATGCACAGTCAACTGAGAACACTGTTGTTCTTTATAATGAAACATGCACATTGAACACAACTGAAGATAGTCTTCTGTTAAGGGCTAGCAGCTCTTTAGAAGGCTCACAGCCTCTTTAAATGGGCTCCCTATCACAAGAGGTATTCAAGTTGAAACAGGATGACCCCTTTTCAGGAATTGTAGAGAGGGGTTATTCAGAAGGAAATGCCTTCAAAGAATCCTCAGGCATCCTTCAGTGTCTGAACAGAGAAACTATGACAGATCCAGAGCCTGACTCACATCCCTAAAAAGTCAGCAAACTGTTTCAGTTTTTCCTAAGACTAACCCTGAGCTAAGAATATCTTCTTCTCATGGTGGATACAAAGTCCAGCTGTTTCATATTTATAATGGGTCCATTTCTCAGGGATTGTGACACATCTTTATTTAAAACGTTTAGGGCTTTCCAAGGGAGTCTGGGTGGCTCAATCAGTTAAGTGTCTGACTCTGGATTTCAGCTCAGGTCATGATCTGATTGGTTGTGAGATCAAGCCCCTTGTCAGGCTCCAAACTGAGCATAGAGGCTGCTTGGCATTCTCTCTCTCCCTCTTTCTCTGCCTGACTCTCTCTTTCTCTCTGTCTCAAGATAAATAAACTAAAAAAAAAAAAAAAAAAAAAAAAAAAAAAAAAGGTTTATGGCTTCCCATGTCTACTTCAAAGAGAAATAGCTCCACCTAGGGCACTGGTGAGGGGAAAGTAACCAAATTTTGTACCAAAATATCCTGGCCCTTTAGTCATAGACTGTCAAAGTTGGACACTTGACCCAAGTACAATGAGCCAGTTGGCAAGCCAACAAATTATTGTATAATCTATAACTTTAAATCCATGGGTTCATGTGAAATGATACACTGGGCAACCCATTTCCTCTCTAAGAATTATTCAACTGAAAATATTAGAAGACAAAATTTTTGTAGAGGGATCCGATGAGGGGGAATCCAGGCTGGAATAGGAATGGTAAGGCAAAGTTGAAATTTTGAAGAATCAGAATTTTTACAAGTGTACCAAATGCTGACTGATACAGAGGTTTGCCTCAGGTAGATACACAGTGATGGACAGAAGTTAAAAGAGGAGATACCCCATTGGTAACGGAGAGAAAGTGAGCTGCCTTAGTCCCTGTTAATGTTTTTTTCCCCTAGTTCATTGGTATTTGTAGAATAATCTATCCTTTCTTTAACCTAGTGTGAGAAGATGTTTGTTCAGTGGAGGCAAATGAGCAATCAACTTTAAGCAACCAAAGACCCTTCTAGGTTTTAATGTAACCTACAGTCATTTGCTTAGATCCAGAGAGTGGGAAAGTTTGGTAGTATTAGTGAGGCAGGAATGATAAATGGTACTTTGCTTGGTAAGGATGCGTTTAGTGGAAAAGTTAATGGAAAGTTTAATGGAAAAGCTAACAATGTTTTGCATAATAGTAGATTGTTAAAAGCAATTTGCTAAAAACAACCAGAGCTGGGATTCTTAAATCAGCCAATTTCAGGAAAAATAGTCAAGCAAGTAAACTCCTGAATTAAAATAAATGAGAAAATGGGATTCCACTGGAAAGAGTAAAACATAAAGAGCAATGAGAAACATTACATAAGAAGAAAAGGGACAGTGAATTAATGAAATTAATATCTTAGTTTGGAAATGGGAAAGTCACACTAAAATTAGAAGTTTGAAGTCTGGATTTGTGTAAATAAAACAAATGTATTCAACCTATAGACTTGAATACTTAACATTTGAGTTTCATAAGGAATTGGACTTGTTTTGGACATTTTATGAATGATTTGTTTCTGGAACACCAAGAGGAAAAGACTGAGGCAAGGCCTAGCTCAACAATTATTAAGTTTTAGGAGGGGAAACAAGAAACTCTCCAGAAGAAAGTCCTGGGTGTTGAGCCACAGGAATTACTCACTACTTTGCTGGTAAGCCAGTGAGCTATGTGATTTAGTACACACCCCAGGAGAGGACAGGATCTGAATGTTTAGGTAAGGGAATCCAAGACGATATTATCAACCTATCTTTTCATTTTTATTTCCCATTGATTCCCTACTACAGAGTTCATCAGTCTGTGAACTGTTGAATTTCACTATTCAGTGCTTTTCATCTATTCTTCCTACTGTTTGGAATTCTCCCTCCTTTCCATCTTTTTCTCCCCAAATCCAAGGTCAAGACACATCTTTGCTAGAATGCCTCTCTGGTCTCCTTGGATAAAAAGCAATCTGCCCACTTCTTTTTCAGAACTCACTGTTCTTACTTCTGTCTCAAAAACCATATTAATTTTCAAAGCATTTTTTCTTTTATTACTTTTAAAAGCAGTTTGGCTATTGACTTCATGTTTGACTTTTTCATATGATCAGGCTTGTTTTATCCATGTAACATAATTTTAAGTCCCCTTCATGTTATGAGGTCCTAAACATAAGACTTAGCCCAATGCCTACTGTCAGGTTACTAGTGTGGATTCAGAAGGCACTGCTATGAAAGAAGGTTACACACCACGTATTACACTCCATTCTAACTCCGACACTTCTTTCAGTCTGATTCCAAGCCCACTAAGTTCTGAGGTTTTAGAAAATGTGCCCAAATCTGTGATCCTGTGGGGTATGGTTCAATGTCAGCTTTTGTTACTCAAGTAAGCAGTCCTTAGCTTACAGCTTTTGTTTCCAGGGCTTCTAATTTTTCTGTTGAAAAAGAATCAGTACTATCTAGAGTCTAATTCCCTGAAGTAACTGGAGTAGTACTTGTCCCAATTTTGGTAATTTTGATGCTACTTTCCCTGGAATGTATTTTATCACTCAAATCTCAAACTTTACATGACAACATGACTTTCAGAGCTGCCAGATCAATTTAACTTGATTTAATTTGATTAAAATTAACGTAACTGGGAGGCTGGAACCCATCTCCCTAATTCCAGAGCAGATGGGGGAAAGGACAGTACCTGGTCTGGAGACAGAGTTGGGTCTTTATACAAATTACAATTTTAAACCCATGACATAAACTATTTATAGCTAAGGGATATGTCATTAAAGGATATGTGGCTCACAGAGTCTTTTTATTTTTTCAAGTATGTTCAAGAATACTTATTTTGGACCAAGGTGCCACTGAAGAGAAGGAATTACCACCACCCTGCATAATAATATAAAAGACCAATTGACCAAGTGTACAAGCTGAGCTGCAGTTATGAAGCAGCCAGGGATAGTTTTTTTTTTTTTTTTCCTCAGTAGGTCATGAAATGGTAGAGTATTAATGATAACTCTTGGGAAAAGTGGTGTGTGTGTGTGTATTTGTACTTATGTTGTGTGAAATTCAATCATTTTACTCAGATTGACAGAAGTGTACTACTATAGTTATAATTTACCATCAGCTTCCCAGAATATGCCATTCCAGAATGCGCCACTGTGGCAGGTGGATTATTTCAAGCTGAAGACAATAAAGCCCCAGCAGATTCACGGAGAGCTTTTAACCTCCCCTTTAACTGACGAAAAGAATTGAGATACGGGGCCTATGTCTTAAAGAAAGCTACTGCCAGAGATAACTTTTTTTTATATCAGAAAGATATTTGCACTGCATAACAAACAGTTGTTTAGGAAATATTTGCTCTTCTCATTTTCCTGTGAATTCCCTTCCACCCCTTTGTAACCCTAGACCCCTACCCTCTCCTCCTTGGCTCAGGATGGTATATAAGCCTCAATTACCTGACTTCAGGGGAGTCTTAGATTTTAATGGGGCTACCATACATTCAAAATTTGTTTCTTCTGCTCATCTATCTTATGTCAATTGAATTAGACCAGCCAAAGTACCTAGAAGGGAGGAGGAACGTTTTCCACCCCTACAGGTGGAATTTTACAAAATAGATGTCAGAATAAAGCCGAAAGAGGCATTCTTTCCTGTATTGTCATTCCATTTAGTTTCTTCCCCTTCTAGCTGTTCATGAAGTTTGATTAACAGTACAAATTTGTGTGGTGGTAGGTGGTAGGTTGAGAAAAATAACAAGTGGGTCAAAAAGAGATTTAAGGACTGTCATAGTAACTCCCAGTCCACAGCCAGCAAGCAGCAAGGAGGCAGTGGTGACCTGTGGCACAGTGCAGAGGATTGGGAGACGTGGAGAAACAGGGTAGAGGGTCCACCAACCTTAACCCACATGCCTTCCTTCAACAATCATCAATATTTTGCCAGAGTTGTTTCATCTACCCTCCTTCCTTTTCAGTTGCATTAATTTAAAACAATCTCCAGTTATCATGTTGTTTACTCCCAGATATTCCAACATATGTCTTAAAAAAACAGAGTGAGGGGGACAAGAAACTTCTTACAGTATCATGAGGTCATTGTCTCACCTCTACACTAATCAACAATTCATTAATATCATCTAATGCAAAATTTATATTAAAATTTACCCAACTAGTCCCCAAACTGCTTTTTGTCAGTTAATTTATTTGAATCATACTTTCTAAAAGTCAACTTAAAAATCATTTAAATCTGATTTAGTCTCTTTCAAGCCTATTTTAATCATTTTCTAAACCAGTATTGCAATGTTGAAGGAACTTTCACAGACGCCATATTATGGATTTGGATAAGTACTTCCCCTCCTATCATTTGACTTGTTTTCCATCCCCTGTGTTTCCTGTGACTGGAGATAAGATATAAAGTCTTGATATATGCATATGTAATAAATAATGATAAATTGTATTTATTATATATAATATATGCAATATGATATATAATTATATAACTTTATATAATTATATAATTAGATATATAAATTATGTAATTATATAACATATACATATATTCACACACGTATGTACCATAGGCAGTGTTTAATTCTTCATATTGCCTCACATCGCAACGCACATTATATTTGGTTGTCTTTGGTCTGCTAACATCCATCAGTGAATTCAGACAGTGACATCCTGTTCTCTTTATAGTCAGGTTCCTGGGCATAGGATGACCAGGAATCTTTGCCTAGATTGTCACGGTATATGCCTGTTGTCCTGGCATGATTACTAACAGTGAATCTTTCACTTGCAAAGTGTCTCTGTTTGGATTATAGATTACTCATCAATTTCATATTTAGTAATTTTGTCATATACTGATGATGACTACCTGTTAGTTACTTCATTAATGATCACATAATGATTTTATAATTCCATCATTTTTTTCTGCACTTATTAACTGGGAACACTTTCATACGAAATTCTTTCCTACATCCATAGGACTTGTGGGGATATCCTGAAATACCATTTATGTCCAAATGGCAAGGTAAATGCTGAGTTCTTCTCTTTCAGTTGCTAATATTCACAATATTGAATTGGTGCCCAGACAATCTCTAATGGATGTCCAAAGTCCAATGAGTTTTGGTTTCTTTTTTAAAAAAAATATTTATGAATGCATCACTTTTTTATATTAAATGTGTTTTTTCCTCTTTTTTATTTTTTTTATTAATATGAAATTTATTGTCAAATGGTTTCCATACAACACTCAGTGCTCATCCCAACAGGTGCCCTCCTCAATTCCCATCACCCTCCCTCCCCTCCCTCCCACGCCCCATCAACCCTCAGATTGTTCTCATTTTTTTTTTTAATTTTTTTTGTTTTTTTTAAATATATGAAGTTTATTGTCAAATTGGTTTCCATACAACACCCAGTGCTCATCCCAAAAGGTGCCCTCCTCAATACCCATCCTCCACCCTCCCCTCCCTCCCACCCCCCATCAACCCTCAGTTTGTTCTCAGTTTTTAACAGTCTCTTATGCTTTGGCTCTCTCCCACTCTAACCTCTTTTTATTTTTCCTTCCCCTCCTCCATGGGTTCCTGTTAAGTTTCTCAGGATCCACATAAGAGTGAACACATATGGTATCTGTCTTTCTCTTTATGGCTTATTTCACTTAGCATCACACTCTCCAGTTCCATCCACGTTGCTACAAAGGGCCATATTTCATTCTTTCTCATTGCCACGTAGTACTCCATTGTGTATATAAACCACAATTTCTTTATGCATTCATCAGTTGATGGACATTTAGGCTCTTTCCATAATTTGGCTATTGTTGAGAGTGCTGCTATAAACATTGGGGTACAAGTGCCCCTATGCATAAGCACTCCTGTATCCCTTGGGTAAATTCCTAGCATTGTTATTTCTGGGTCATAGGGGAGATCTATTTTTAATTTTTTGAGCAACCTCCACACTGTTTTCCAGAGTGGCTGCACCAGTTTACATTCCCACCAACAGTGCTAGAGGGTTCTCATTTCTCCACATCCTCACCAGCATCTATAGTCTCCTGATTTGTTCATTTTGGCCACTCTGACTGGCGTGAGGTGGTATCTGAGTGTGGTTTTGATTTGTATTTCCCTGATGAGGAGTGATGTTGAGCATCTTTTCATGTGCCTGTTGGCCATCCGGATGTCTTCTTTAGAGAAGTGTCTATTCATGTTTTCTGCCCATTTCTTCACTGGGTTATTTGTTTTTTGGGTGTGGAGTTTGGTGAGCTCCTTATATATTTTGGATACTAACCCTTTGTCCGATATGTCATTTGCAGATATCTTTTCCCATTCTGTTGGTTGCCTTTTAGTTTTGTTGGTTGTTTCCTTTGCTGTGCAGAAGCTTTTTATCTTCATAAGGTCCCAGTAGTTCATTTTTGCTTTTAATTCCCTTACCTTTGGAGATGTGTCAAGTAAGAAATTGCTGCGGCTGAGGTCAGAGTGTTTTTCCTGCTTTCTCCTCTAGGGTTTTGATGGTTTCTTGTCTCACATTCAGGTCCTTTATCCTTTTTATTTTTGTGAGTGGTGTAAGAAAGTGGTCTAGTTTCATCCTTCTGCATGTTGCTGTCCAGTTCTCCCAGCACCATTTGTTAAAGAGACTGTCTTTTTCCCATTGGATATTCTTTCCTGCTTTGTCAAAGATCAGTTGGCCATACTTTTGTGGGTCTAACTGTGGGGACATCCCCAGGGTGAAGGGGTGCATAGGGCAAGGTATAGGGAAAGGGTGAGGGGCTCTGCAGTGCACCACTCTTCCCACATCACCTATTCTCCAACCTGGATGCTCTCTGGACGCCATCCTTCTGGGCTTTTATGGAGGCTTCATTACATTGGCACAGCTGATTAAATTATTTACCATTGGTTACTGATCCAACCTCTATCCCTACTCCCTTCCCTGGAGATTAGGGAGAGGACAGGGAAAGTTCCAACTCTTTAATCATATCCTTTGATTTTAATTCAGTGTTTTCTCCCCATTACACTATAGAATCCCTCATTACTCATTAGAACTGTGTACCTTAATAAGTATTAATTTGTTATATCTTCATTAGTTCTTTTTTATATAAAATAAATAAGTTGTAATAAAATATTTGGAAATGTTTATAGGACTCTCATTTTAAAATCACTATTACTAGCCTATGTAGTCCTTAAGATCAAGAAATCTATGTTGATTATTCTATCTCCACAGTTGAGCCCTGATGTTTACATGGAAAGAACTCAGTAAATACTGAAGATAAATAAATATATTTTCAAAGTATTTTAAAAAAATCTTTGAATATTCCACAACAGTAATTATGCCCTGAATATTCTGAGGTAGTGTATTTCCTTTTTTCAAAGTTTATTTATTTGAGAGAGAGAAAGAGAGAGTGTGCACACATGTGTGAGAGTGGGGGAGAGGCACAGAGGAAAAGAGAGAATCCCAAGCAGACCCTGTGCTATAAGCACAGAGGCCAACATAGGACTCGATCCCATGAACTGTGAGATCATGACCTGAGCTCAAATCAAGAGTCGGATGCTCAACAGATGGAGCCACCTAGATGCCCCTGAGGCAATATATTTCTATTGGAAAGAACATCGAGCTTAGGTGCAGACATAGGTTCCATGTTTTATCAGCTTCCTCATCTGAAAAATCTTTAATATCTTTGGCATTAAACTCTATGATATAATAAAATAGGTACCATATTATGATTTTATTAATGTTTTTGGTAGATTAGTTTGGTGGCCATGATATTTCACCCTTCCCTGTATCTGTTCTCTTTGTTATTTAACGTGGAAATACCTCCCAAAAAAGGCTCTTTGGTAATTGGGCTCAGCTGTATGACTTGCTTTGGCCAATGGAATGTAAGCAAACATGGTGCAAACAGGGCATCGACACTGGTTTGCACAGTAAAGCATGTCTTCTTGTGCATCTGCCATCCTCACAAGAACATCTCCTGGACAGACTGCTGGTCCCAGGAGGAGAATGAACTAACATGCTGCAATGTTTTACTAGTAACCTGTTCTAATCTGTCCAATTAAAAATATCATTCTTGGTCAAAGCAACATTTTTCTAGATATGTCTCTTAAGCCAAGGGAACCTAAAGCAAAAATAAAGTATTTGGTTTACCCCAAAATGAAAAGCTTTTGTGCAGAAAACCATCAACAATACGGAAAGGTAACCTACTGAATGAGAGAAGGTATTTGCAAATACAACATCTGACAAAGGGTTAATATCCAAAATATATAAGGAAAAGTCATACAAGTGAACACTAAAAAAAAAAAAAAAAAAAAAATCTGATGAAAAAAATGGGCCAAGGACCCAAATAGGTATTTGTCAAAAAAGACACAGAGAGAGACAACAGACATATGAAAAAGATGCTAATTGTTACCAATCATCAGGGAAATGCAAATGCAAACCACAATGAGATATTGCTTCACACCTGTCAGAATGTCTATTATTAAAAAGACAGGAAATAACAAATGTGTGCAAGAATGTGGAGAAAAAGGAACACTCACTACTGTTGGTGGGAATGTAAACTGGTGCAACTACTATGAAAAAGACTATGAAATTTCCTCAAGAAAATTAAAAATAAAAATACCACATGATACAGTAATTCCACTATGGGTCTTTACCCAGAGAAAATGAAAGTGCTATTTTTAAAGAATATACGCATCCTTATGTCTATTGTAGCATTATTTACAATAGCCAAGATAATGAAACAACCAAAGCGACCATCGATAGATGAAAGGATAAAGATGTCATACACACACACACACACACACACACACACACACACACACCATAATAGCACTCTGCCATAAAAAAGAACAAGATCTTGCTATTTGTGACAATATGGATGAATCTAGAGGATATTAGGCTATGTGAAATAAGAGAAAGACAAATACCATAAAATTTTTATATGTGAATTCTAAAAAACAAAACAAATGAACAGAAAAAAAGTAGAAGTGGACCCACAAATAAATAAAGACCAATTTTCTAAAAGAGAGGAAACTGATAGTTGCCAGAGGGGGGATGTAGGGAAGATGGCAAAAATGCGTGAAGAGTTGCGGAAGTCCAGGCTTCCGGTTTTGGAACGAATAACTCATAGGGATGAAAGGTACAGCATAGGGAATACGGTCAACAATACTGTAATAGCATTGCATGGTGACAGACAGTAGCCACATTTGTGGTGAGCACAGCACGAGGGATAGACTTGTCAAATTACTATGTTGTACACCTGAAATTAATGTAACATTGTGTGTCAACTATAAGAATAATTATAAAAGACCATTCTCCAGTACAGGGATGTGAGTGGGGTAGGGAAAAAAGCTCAGAATGTTTTTACTTATTCAGATTTTTTTTTTTTTAACTCCTGAGATCATGGTTGATTTTTTTTTAATTTTAACTTTTTTTTTTTTTTTTAAGTTACATCCAAGTTAGTTAGCATATAGTGCAACAATAATTTCAGGAGTAGATTCCTTAATGCCCCTTACCCATTTAGCCCATCCCCCCTCCCACAACCCCTCCACTAACCCTCTGTTTGTTCTACATATTTAAGAGTCTCTTCACTCATATTGAGGACTTTAAGATAAAAAACAAATGAACATAAGAGAAGGGAAGCAAAAATAATACTTATTCATATTTTTAACAGTATTGTATCTGTCCTAGGTACTTGATCTTTGGTTCATGAAAACTTCAGCAATCTTCAAATTTTTTCACTATGTCCTTGGTTAAAATACCCTTTCTTCTACCTAATACACAAGCCCTTTGAAAATGTGAGTGCTTTGATGGTTCTTTATAAATCTTCTCTTTCCAATCTAGGACCCACTTTAAGAACTTCCCCTTTCTCCAGATCTATCTTCCCTTTATAGGTTTATGCTTTTCTATGATCCTTGTTATATTTGTTAGTCTGTCATCATGGACATCTGTTTCAAATTCTAGCTAATACAAGATTGACCTGAAAGAGTTTTCAAGTCCAGAATCTTGAGCCATCCATACCCATCAACTCTCTGGGAATGGGATCAGAAAATCTCTTGTTGAAAGTTACTCCTCAAAAGGATTCTAATAGAGCACTTTTTTTTCTAGCAGTTTGACCCAGTTTTCTTTATCTTGGCTATCAAAACTGAAGAATAAAATGACCCCTTCCCTCACCCCCTCCCCTTTATTAACTGGTTCTTTCTTGTTTACCAGAAAAGAGACTAGAAAAGGACATTTCTGTCTCTAATTTTGACACAATAGTATTTCCAGTAAATATGTATTGATAATTCATGTCTTTCATCATTGTTCTAATTTCAGTGCGGGATGTTTTTTATTTATTTTTATTTTTTATTAGAAAAGCATTATCCATACTGTCTCTTCAGTCAGGCATTCATATATCCTTTTTGGATTCTTTTAATGTCTAATTTTTTATGCTATAGTTCATGTGTTTACTCTCCTCTCCAAAAAAAGAGTCCCAAGTCTTTTTATGAATTTATGCATTCAGTCAATCTTTTAAAATATATAATGAAATACAGGAGAATAACCCAAATTTGCAGATGAGGACAATACGACTGATTGGTACCACTTGTTCCACAGTGTGCCATTTATAATCAGCAAAACTAGGTTTAAATCAAGCCCTGTTTTATTCTAAAAGACCATGATCTTTCTACGATGTCTATATGCTAAGTCAAGTTAAATTGAAATTACACTTGCATTCACTTGTTTCCAATACACCTTGATTTTAAATATATATGAATGAAATAAAATTTCTCTTTCTGTATATATTATGAAAATTTTATTTCATATATACATTTATATATAGTATAAAAATTCCCTGATTGCTAAAAAAAATAATAGGATCTTCCAGCTAAAATATACAAAGGAACAGTTTGAAAAGAGCAGCATGCAAATAAAGGCTGTTAATATCAAAATCCCCCAAATAAGCTGATACTTTATATATTCCTTCTACCTTTTAGTCACCCCAAATTTAATTACTTCCACACAGCCTCAGTTTATTTGCCAACTTAACATGGTTCCCATTTGTGCCATTTGTGTCATGATGGTTCCCATGATGAATGGCGGGTGGACCTAAATGTAGCACAAAGGGTTTCCTTGAAAATTTCAATTTTCTGCTTTCTCTAGTAGGTTCTCAAGTTCCAACATTTAGAAAATATCACATTTAAACATCAAGGAAATTGGTTGTTGACAGGGAAAATGACCTATGACAAGTTTTCTAAAATTGCAAGGGCCATGTTTTCTTGGTTTCTTCTTTTTGAAAAGGTAGCAGTGACCCCGTTAAAAGCATTCATTGCTGAGAAACATGCCAAACACTCACTGATTTAGTCCAGGCATTTTAAGTCTGGTGGATTACATGTTTTCCAAACTATTCATGCATCTAGTTTCTCTTTCTGCCTGATTCTCTCTCCCTTTGGTTCATTACCCACCTCATTAATTTTTTTTTTTAACGTTTATTTATTTTTGAGACAGAGAGAGACAGAGCATGAATGGGGGAGGGTCAGAGAGAGGGAGACACAGAATGGAAACAGGCTCCAGGCTCTGAGCTGTCAGCACAGGGGCCCGATGCGGGGCTCGAACTCACGGACCGCGAGATCGTGACCTGAGCCGAGTCGGCACTCAACCGACTGAGCCACCCAGGCGCCCCAATTACCCACCTCATTAAAATTTCCAACAAGGAGAGGACACCTAGTTCAATCCTGTCACTTGTTAACTGCTCCTCCAGCCGCTGCATGTGTTGGCAAATTAAAAGCAATGGCTAATGTGTGTGTGGAGCCCAGCTTCTGTTTTCATGTTCTCATTATAAGCTAAGAAGCAGTAGATGCTTATAGTGAACATTGTGTTCAACGTGGTCCATTAAGAAAAACTGAATTTCCAGATTTCTATATCCATAAGGAGCTTGTGATAAAGAATAAGGAGGCTGGGTTTTATGCATAGGGCAATCAAAAGGGCAAAGGTATAACAGATGTACTTATACTCATGCACTTCAACATGGGCTCTGAATGCAAATAACTGCCCTTAGGCGTAAGGTACAGGCATAAAGATAGATGTACTGAAGAGAATCCCTGTAGTACTAGCAACATAAATGGAATGCGATGGTAATCCTGTCAAAGCAAAGATCAGACAAGGAAGAGATAAGGAATAGGCAGGAGCACACTGTAAAAGGCTTGAAAAATGCAACCAGCCAACAATTGCCTTGAGATCATTGGGTCAATGAAGATAACCCAGCAAAAGGGGTTGAAAGCAACACATTCCTGTGGCTGATTTCACCCTTTGTGCCCACAGCTCCTTTTCTCAGGGCCTTTAAACACATTTGATAATGTCTGGGGGCAAAGGTAAGTAAATTAATCACCACAATAAATCATTCCTTTAAAAAAAAACAACAAAACATAGTATCTGAAATTAGTAAGGAATCTAGAAATTATCTGGTCTCAAATCCTAAAAATTAGGAGAACAATACTTCGGGAGATTAAGAAATTTGCTAAACCTGCCCCTGAGGTTCTTATTTCTTCATGTCACCCTTCACCAGAGCACTGAAGACTTCTGCAACTGAGATTGCGGAAAATTTTAATAATCTGTGAGACATCACTAGAAATGATGGAGGATCCAGAGACTGAAGACTGATTGTTTTCCACCAGTGAATCTGATGTTGATCAATGTTTCATCAGTTCTAAAAGTAAAGACCCAAGATAATAGGATCCAAGATGAATTCACTAAGTGTAATTCAACTCAAACTAAACTTTTCTTACTTCAAATTTTTATTATGTTAACAAAGAGTGTATCAAAACAAAGAATACAAGTCTCTTATGAAGTACGTCACTTAAAAATTTTTTCTTTCAATCTGTTGCTTGTATTTCATTATCTTGACAGTGTCTTTTGGAAGAGCAGTATTTATTTTGATGAAATCTAATTTGTCAATTTTTTTTCATAGATTGTTCTTTTGTATGGTATTTATGAAATCTTTCCTTCACTCAGGGTTACAAATTTTTCCTTTTATGTTTTCTCCTAGAAGTTTTGTAGTTTTAAATTTCACATTAAAGTGTATAATACACTAAGTTACTTTTTGAATAGGATATGAGATATAGACACAGATGTGCTTTTTAACAAAAATGGACATGTCATTGCTCCTGCACCATGTGTTAAAAATGCTATCCTTTCTTCATAAAATTGCTTTTGCATCTTGATCAAAAATTAGTTGACCATATATGCTGTATTAGTCTGCTCAGGCTGCCATAAAAAAATACTTGAATACTTGTAGCTTAACCAACAAAAGTTTACTCTAAGTCCTGGAGGCTAACAGTCCAAGATCAAGGTCCCAGGTGATTTGGTTTCTGGTGAGAGCTCTCTTTCTGGCTTGCAGATAGTTGCCTTTGAGCTCTATTCTCATAAGGACACTAATTCTATTGGATTAGGGTCCCATCTATATGGCCTCATTTAACCTTACTGATGTCTTTATAGGCCCTATCTCAAAATACAGTTACACTGGGCTGTATTAACATATGTGCTAATTACTTGTGGTCTTTCTATTCCTTTAATGTATTGTCTATCTTTATGCCAACACCAACTGTCTTGACTATAGTAGCTTTATAATAAATTTTGAATCAGGGCTCAGATCTGTAATTCCTCCAAATCTATGCTTTTGAGAGTTGTTTTGCATTTCCATATGAATCAAATTTGAGTTTCTACAAAAAATGTGCTCATATTTTATTGATTTGTATTGAATCTCTAGATAAATTCAGTAGAGTTGAAATTTTAACAATTTGAGTTTTCAAATCTATGAAAACATTTATTCTTTATTAATTTCTATCACTAATATTTTATAGTTTCAGGTTGTACACACCTTTTGTTAGATACATCTGTAAGAATTTTATATTTTGATGTTACTGTGAGTGTTTTAAATTGCTAGTATACAAATATACACTTGATTTTTT
Source organism: Panthera tigris (assembly GCF_018350195.1). Classification (NCBI taxonomy): domain Eukaryota; kingdom Metazoa; phylum Chordata; class Mammalia; order Carnivora; family Felidae; genus Panthera; species Panthera tigris. The sequence continues at coordinate 4,518,581 of NC_056669.1, forward strand.
TGTATTGATTTTATCTTGCAATGCTGCTAAACTCATTTATTAGTTCAAATATCTTTTTCTGTAGATTCCACAGGGTCTTCTATGTAAACAAACAAGTTATCTGTCAATGAACAATTTTATATGTTCCCTTTCAATCTGCATGCAATGATTAGAGCTTTCAGTACAATACTGAAAAACATTGTTAAGAATCCTGATTTTAGGAGGAAAGCAGTTAGTCCAACATTAAATAAGATGTTTATGTTTGTCATAAAAATTCCCTTATGTTCCATTTATGCTAAAAGATTTTATCATAAATAGATGTTAAACATTAAAGCTTGTCAAACACTTTCTCAAAATCTACTGTAATGATCATAGTTTTTATCTTTTTCATACTGTTATTATAATTAAATTCTTTTTAAATAATCAACCTTGAGTTTTGGAAATGAATTATGCCTCATTATGATGCATTATTCTTTTTATACTTTTGGGTTTCAAGAGTTATAATTTTGTTAAGAATTTTTTTATCTAGGAGGAGCCAAGATGGCGGAACAGCATGGAAGCTTGTGTGTCTCGTGTCCATGAAATACAGCCAGACCACCACTAAACCATCCTACACACATAGAAAACCAATTGGAGGATTAACACAACAATCTGCACAACCTGAACCAAAGAATTCAGCAGGTACACAGCGTGGAGAGCTGAATTTGGGGAGCGAGAAGCCTCGAAAGGGAGGGAACACGTTTTGTGGCTGGAGAGAGGACAGAGACTGGAGAAGGGGGGAGAATATGGGAAAAGCACCCCTCCCCAAAAGCAGCTGGAGAGAAAGTGGAAAATTGGAAACAGCTGCAGGGACTAAATTAAAAAGGGAGAAAGGAGAAAGGAGAGGGTTTAAATTCCATTAAGACAGTAAACAAGGGGAGGGCAAAGGCTGCAACTCCGTAGCTTGATACCTGGCGGTGCTCTGGTGGGAAGGGTGAATCCCCAGGAACAGAGTGGGGTCTGGGAGATTCTCGGGGCCACATAGGGAAAAGCGGTTCCACTGGTTGAAGGACATTTGGTAGAGATTGTTGAAGCCACCTAGTCCCAGCAGACTCCGGAAGGTGGCCACATTCACTGGTACTGGGGCAAGGTCATTGAGGGTGAAGACTGGTGCCAGATTGTTTGTTATGATTTTCCATAATCCCTGAGACGCTGCTGCTACACTGTCTTGTGAACTTTTTCTGGGGCAGGCTGGCAGATGGCCACAGTCTTGGGGCACTGGCAACAGCAGGGTCCAGCGGGTGTATGTGGGTGCAGCCGACATTCGGCCATGGCTCATTTGGCCATTGCTCAGTGAGACCCTCCTGCAAAGGGGCACAACGGGTCAAAGCTGCCGTCCTTCAGAAGTAAGGGGCCAGGGAAAACAGCCACATCTGAGACAAAACTTGGGAGAGAGATACTGCCTGAGGCCTGGTCATTGAGAGTGAAAAAGCGGGAAGTGGACCAGAGCTGAAGACAGAGGACGGGTGCGCAATTGCTGATCCGGGAAAACAGACTGGGTAGCTGGGTGGTGCCATTTTCACCACTTCCACACATGTGCATATGCACCAACAAGCACCACAACAATCCACCCCAGCAGGCTAGCAGCACCATCTAGTGGAGAGCGGAGCTGTTACACCAAGTCCCACCCAACTGGGTCAACTTTGCTCTTCAAGAACACAAGCCTCACCACTGGCTTAATTTATGGACTATAAAGAGCTACATGGACTGACCTCTAGGGGAAAACGAAGCAATTTCAGTCCTACTTCAATCTGCTAGCAGGTTCATCTATTCAATGTTTTTTGGGTTTTTTTTCTTTTTCATCTTCCTTTTTCATTTTTACAATTCTTTTTCTTGAATACAGAAAGAGAAAAAATTAATTTTTATTTTCAATTTTTATTAAAATATCTCTTTAATTTTTATTACTATATTTTATATTTTGTGTAAGTTTTTTCAAATTCTACTTTACTGCCATCATTTTATTTTAGTCTACTTCAGTCTACTCACATGCTCAAATTTTCAAACAATTTCCTTTTTTTCTTTCTTTTTCTTTCTGTTATTCATTTCTTTTTTCTTGAATGCAGAAAGAGAAAAACTTCATTTACTTTCAATCTCTTTTAAAAATATTTTTATTTTTTATTACTATATTTTTTGCTTTCATGTAAATTTTTTCAAATTCTATCTTACTCCCATCATTTTATTTTAGTCTACTACAGTGTATTCACTATTTCAAATTTTCAAATGATTTCTTTTTTCTTTTATTTTTTAATCTTTTTTCTCTTTTTTGTTTCTTTCCCTTTTTCTTGAATACAGAAAATAAAAAATTCATATTTATTTGTAACTTTTATTAAATATTTTTATTTTTTTCCACTATATTCATTACTTTTGTGTATATCTTTCCAAATTCTGTTTTACCCCCATGATCTCATTTCAGTCTATTTCAGTGTATTCATTTTTTCAAATTCTCAAACGATTTTTTTCCTCCCCCCACTTTTTTTTTTCTCAAAGTTGTCAAACCACTTTCAACACCCAGACCAAAACACACCTATCATCTAGCATCATCTATTTGATTTGTGTGAGTGTTTAATTTTTAATTTTAATATTTTTTAAATTGTTTTTAATTTCAACTTTTCTACCTCATTAATTCCTTTTCTCCCTTCAAAATTACAAAATGAAGGAATTCACCCCAGAATAAAGAGCACGAAGGAACAACAGCCAGGGATTTAACCAACACAGATACAAGCAAGATGTCTGAACCAGAATTTAGAATCACGATAATAGGAATACTAGCTGGAGTCGAAGATTGATTAGAATCCCTTTCTGCAGAGATAAAAGAAGTAAAAAGTAGCCAGAATGAAATTAAAAATGTTGTAACTGAGCTGCAATCATGGATGGATTCAGCAGCGGCAAGGATGGACAAGGTAGAACAGAGAATCAGAGATATAGAGGACAAACGTACAGAGAATAACGAAGCAGAAAAAAAAAAGGGAGATTAATGCAAAAAAAGCATGATTGAAGAATTAGATAAATCAGTGACTCATTAAAAAGGAACAACATGAGAATCATAGGGGTCCCAGAAGAGGAAGAGAGAGAAATAGGGGTAGAAGGGTTATGTGAACCAATCATAGCGGTTAACTTTCCTACCCTGAGGAAACACACAGACATCACAATCCAGGAAGCACAGAGGACTCCATTAGATTCAACAAAAACCGACCATCAACGAGGCATATCATAGTCAAATTCACAAAATACTCAGGCAAGGAGAGAATCATGAAAGCAGCAAGGGAAAAAAAAACCCCTAACCTACAAAGGAAGACAGATCAGGTTTGCAGCAGACGTATCCACAGAAACTTGGCAGGCCAGAAAGGAGTGGTGGGATATATTCAGTGTGCTGAATCAGAAAAATAGGCAGGCAAGAATTCTTTATCCAGCAAGGCTCTCATTCAAAATAGAATGAGCGATTCTGAGAGGAAGATGGCGGTGTAGGTGGACGCTGGGCTCACCGTGTCCTGCTGACCACTTAGATTCCACCCACATCTGCCTAAATAACCCAGAAAGCTGCCAGAAGACCATTCTGCTAAGAATGGACTCTCCGGAGCCAAGCGTAGACGAGAGGCCCACGGAAGAGGGTAGAAAGGGCAGAGAGGCAGTGCGTGCTACACGGACTGGTGGAAGGGAGCCGGGGCAGTGGAGGGGCAGCCACCCGGCAAAAGGCACAGCCCCGAGTCTGGCTTGAAAGCGGAGGAGCCGGATAGAGTGTGTTATGACAGCCAGCAGGACTTAACATCTGGATTATTATAAGTCAACAGCTCTGCTCCGAGAGTGGGAAGGCTAAAGGACAACGGGAGGGAGAGTTGTTAAACCCCAGAGGACAGAGCTCATCATGGCGGGGAACAAAGGCGCTCACCAGCACCATCTCCCTTGCCCATCCCCAAGCCAAAATCCCAAGGGAACCAGTTCCTGTCACGGAACTTCGTGCACCACAATAACATCCAATGCTGTGCTTCTGTGGATCCATCCCTCTGATGGGTCTGCCTCTCTCCCAGTGCCCCTCCTGAAGCGGACCACCGAAGGCAAAGCAAGCTGAGTCTGCCCCTCCTGCCCCTGTGCACCTTGCAGATCCACCCTGGCTAATACACCAGATCCCATCAAAGCAGCACCACAAGCCTGGCAGTGTGAAAGTAGTCCAGACAGGGGCCACGCCACTCAACAGTGAGTCCTGCCCCTGGCAGAGGGGAAGATAAGGTACACACCAGTCTGACTGTGGCCCCAGCAGTGGGCTGGGGACAGACATCAGGTCTGACTGTGACCCGCCCACCAACACAAGTTTCTCCACACAGCACAGGGAAAGAGCCCTGCAGTTCTGCACCACTCCAGGGACTATCCAAAATGACGAAATGGAAGAATTCTCCTCAAAAGAAACTCCAGGAAGTAGTGACAGCTAACGAACCTATCAAAAACAATTTAAGCAATGTAACAGAAAATGAATTTAAAGTAATAGTCATAAAATTAATCGCTGGGCTTGAAAAAAGTATAGAGGACAGGAGAGAATCTATTACTACAGAGATCAAGGGACTAAGAAACAGTCAGGAGGAACTAAAAAATGTGTGGAGTTTCCTCAAAAATTAAAAATAGACCTCCCCTATGACCCAGCAATAGCACTGCTAGGAATTTACCCAAGGGATACAGGAGTGCTGATGCATAGGGGCACTTGTACCCCAACGTTTATAGCAGCACTCTCAACAATAGCCAAATTGTGGAAAGGGCCTAAATGTCCATCAACTGATGAATGGATAAAGAAATTGTGGTTTATATACACAATGGAGTGCTATGTGGCAATGAGAAAGAATGAAATATGGCCTTTTGTAGCAACGTGGATGGAACTGGAGAGTGTGATGCTAAGTGAAATAAGCCATACAGAGAAAGACAGATACCATATGGTTTCACTCTTATGTGGATCCTGAGAAACTTAACAGAAACCCATGGGGGAGGGGAAGGAAAAAAAAGAGAGATTAGAGTGGGAGAGAGGCAATGCATAAGAGACTCTTAAAAACTGAGAACAAACTGAGGGTTGATGGGGGGTGGGAGGGAGGGGAGGATAGGTGATGGGTACTGAAGTTGGCATGTTTTGGGATGAGCACCTGGGTGTTGTATGGAAACCAATTTGACAATAAATTTTATATATTAAAAACAAAACAAAACAAAACAGAACTGAGGGTTGATGGGGGTGCGAGGGAGGGGAGAGTAGGTGATGGGCATTGAAGAGGGCATCTTTTGGGATGAGCACTGGGTGTTGTATGGAAACCAGTTTGACAATAAATTTCATATATTAAAAAAAAAAGAAAAAGAAAAAGAAAAAGACCCAAATAAATAAAATCAAGAATGAAAGAGGAGAGATCACAACCAACACAACAGAAATAAAAACAGTAATAAGAGAATATTATGAGCAATTATATGCCAATAAAATGGGTAATCTGGAAGAAATGGACAATTCCTAGAAACATATACACTACCAAAACTGAAACAGAAAGAAATAGAACATTTGAACAGACCCATAACCAGTAAGGAAATCGAGTTAGTAATAAAAAAATCTGCCAAAAAACAAGAGTCCAGGGCCAGTTGGCTTTCCAGGGGCATTCTACCAAACATGTAAGGAAGAGTTAACACCTATTCTCTTGAAACTGTTCCAAAAACTAGAAATGGAAGGAAAACTTCCAAACTCTTTATATGAAGCCAGCATTACTTTGATTCCAAAACCAGAGATACCACGAAAAACAACTATAGACCAATTTCCCTGATGAACATGGATGCAAAAATCCTCAACAAGATTATGAGCCAACCAGATCCAACAATACATTAAAAAAAAATTATTCACCACGACCAAGTGGGATTTATACCTGGGATGCAGGGCTGGTTCAATATCCACAAAATAATTAACGTGATTCATCACATCAATAAAAGAAAGGATAAGAACTATATGATCCTCTCAATAGATGCAGAGAAAGCATTTGACAAAATACAGCATCTTTTCTTGATAAAAACCGTCAAGAAAGTAGGGATAGAAGGATCATACCTCGAGATCATAAAAGCCATATATGAACGACCCAACGCTAATATCATACTCAATGGGGAAAAACTGAGAGCTTTCCCCCCCTAAGGTCAGGAACAAGACAGGGATGTCCACTCTTGCCACTGTTATTCAACATAGTATTGGAGGTCTTAGTCTCAGCAATCAGACAACACAAATAAAAGGTATCCAGATCAGCCAGGAGGAGGTCAAACTTTCACTCTTCACAGACGACATGATACTCTATATGGAAAACCCAAAAGATTCCGCCAAAAAACTGCTAGAACTGACTCATGAATTCAGCAAAGTGGCAAGATATAAAATCAATCAATGCACAGAGATCAGCTGCATTCTTATAACCAACAATGAAGCGACAGAAAGAGAAATCAAGGAATCGATCCCATTTACAGTTGCAAAAAAACCCATAAAATACCTAGGAATAAATATAAGCAAAGAGGTGAAAAATCTATACACTGAAAACTATAGAAAACTTATGATAGAAATTGAAGAAGAAACAAGAAAATGGAAAAAGATTCCATGCTCCTGGATAGGAAGAACAAATATTGTTAAAATGTCGATACTACCCAAGCCAATATACATATTCAATGCATCCCTATCAAAGTAACACCTGCATTCTTCACAGAGGTAAAACAAATAATCCTAAAATTTTTATGGAACCAGAAAAGACCCCGAATAGCCAAAGCAATCTTGATAAAGAAAACAAAGCAGAAGGCATCACAATCCCAGAGTTCAAGCTATACTACAAAATTGTAACCATGAGGACAGTATGGTACTGGCACAAGAATAGACACTCAGATCAATGGAACAGAATAGAGAACCCATAAATGGACCCAAAGACATGTGGCCAACTAATGTTTGACAAAGTAGGAAAAAATATCCAATGAAATAAAGACAGTCTCTTCAGCACATGGTGCTGGGAAAACTGGACAGTGACATGTAGAAGAATGAACCTGGACCACTTTCTTATACCATACACAAAAATAAACTCAAAATGGATGAAAGACCTCAATGTAAGACAGGAAGCCATCAAAATCCTCTTTGATCTTGGCCATAGCATCTTCTTACTCAACTTGTCTCTGGAGGCAAGGGAAACATAAGCAAAAATGAACTATTGGGACCTCATCAAAATAAAAAGCTTCTGCACAATGAAGGAAACAATTAGCAAAACTAAAAGGTAACCAACAGAATGGGAGAAGATATTTGCAAATGACATATCAGATAAAGGGTCAGTATCCAAAATCTACAACTTGTCAAATTCAACATCCCAAAAAAAAAAAAAAACAAATCATCCAGTAAAGAAATGGGTGAAAGACATGAATAGACACTTCTCCAAGGAAGACATCCAGATGGCCCACCAACACATGAGAAAATGCTCAACATCACTCATAATCAGGGCAATACAAATCAAAACCACAATGAGATCCTACCTTACATCTGTCAGAATGGCTAACAACAGATGTTGGTGAGGATGTGGAGAAAGAGGACCTCTTTTGCATTGTTGGTGGCAATGCAAGCTGGTGCAGCCACTCTGAAAAACAGTATGGAGGTTCCTCAAGAAACAAAAATAGAACTACCCTACAACCCAGCAATTGCACTACTAGGCATTTATCTATGGGATACAGGTGTGCTGTTTCAAAGGGACACACGCACCCCCATGTTTATAGCAGCACTATCAACAATAGCCAAAATATTGAAAGAGCCCAAATGTCCATCGACAGATGAATGGATAAAGAAAATGTGGTTTGTGTGTATGTGTGTGTATATATATATATATATACACACATACATACATACAATGGAGCATTACTCAGCAATCAAAAAGAATGAAATCTTGCCATTTGCAACTATGTGGATGAAACTGGAGGGTATTATGCTAAGTGAAGTTAGTCAGAGAAAGACAAAAATCATATGACTTCGTTCATATGAGGACTTTAAGAGACAAAACAGATGAACATAAGGGAAGGGAAATAAAAATAATATAAAAATAGGGAGGGGGACAGAACAGAAGCGACTCATAAATATAGAGAACAAACGGAGGGTTGGTGGAGGGGTTGTGGGAGGGGGGATGGACTAAATGGGTAAGGGGCATTAAGGAATCTACTCCTGAAATCACTGTTTCACTATATGCTAACTAATTTGCATGTAAATGTAAAAAAATAAAAAATTTTTTAAAAATAAAAATTAAATTAAATAAATATATATATAATTGATACTCATGATGGATGTTGGCTTATTGGATTTTTTTCTTTTAATATTTTGTCTTGTTTTTGGAATCAGATCTTACAGAATTAATGGGGAAAAATTCACATCTCTCTAATTTCTGGGAAAAAAATAATTGGCATTATTATTTTTTTTAATGTTTGGTAGAATTACCAGTTAAGTCTGGTCCTGGAATTTACCTTGCAGAAAAGTATTTAGGTATATATTCAATTTGCTAGTGCAAGCCTATCATTCCCTGCATTTGAGTGGTCAAGGTATCAGTGCCTCAGGGCATCTCAAAATGAAATTGAGAATAATGCCTTTCTACCCACTTAATATCACTCTGGACAACACAGCGTGTTTTTCAGTCTCATAGATTCCAACAAGAAATCACTGCTCCAGCTTCTGCCACAATCCCTTTCTCCACAGAGCTCACAATGAGTCTTGGGGATGGTCCCACCCAGGAGTTGCCACACACCCTCGGATGTCCTGTAAGTTTGAACATAAGCAATGCCACATTTATTTCTCTTAATCACAGAATATTCTCCTCAAGCCTCACCACTGCCCAAAGCTACTAAGAAATTTGGCTCAGCCCTTTCCATGCTCCCTCTGCTTCCCCTAGGTTGTTTTTGAATTAGCAGGCTTCCATACTTCAGGAGAAACAAGGAAAAGCCCTGGTTTTCCGTCCAGAGCATCGTAATTCATTGTGTCTTGTTCAGGTCCAATGAAGAACCTATCTCCCTGCTTCCCTGTAATAGCTCTTTCCTTGCTAAACCAATCTCTGCTTTGGGACATTTTCTGTGTTTTCCAAACCAAGAGGGTTTTTTACCCAAATCTCCGAAGGTGCCCTTAGAGGTGAGTAGGACTTGGGTCAACCACTCACACAGGCTGCCACTTTTTGGTCCTCTGCGTCTTAAGGAGCTTTGTGACCACTACACCCTCCTTGGAAACAGCTCCTTCCTGCCTCAGATCTTACAAGTTCACTAAGTTGAACTGAGCAGAGACCACAAGTCCCAGAATCAGTCAGTTAAATACAGAACCATCTGTTTCATCCATAACGTAGGTTATACCATGTGAGAGAATAATTAGAAGTGAATTCACTTTAGAATTCACTATATGTGACTTCAGTTAGTAAATCTAAAGACCTGACCAATTGGATCCACATTCCTGCATGTTAAGAGTAATAACTGAGAACAACTTCAGACTGGGGCACACACCCACGACTTTTCTTCAGTCCTCACTGCTCCATACTGGTCTTTTTTTTCTTTTTTTAATGTTTCTTCATTCTTGAGAGAGACAGAGACAGAATGTGAGCAGGAGTGGGGTGGAGAGAGAGACACACACACAGAATCTGAAGCAGCTCCAGGCTCTGAGCTGCCAGCACAGAGCCCAATGTGGGGCTCCAACTCACAAGCCAGGAGATCATGACCTGAGCCAAGGTTGGATGCTCAACTGACTGAGCCACCCAGGAGCCCCAGCTCCATAGTGTTTTACATTCAGCTCTTTTCATTCCTTTACGTTGCCTTGTTGGCCACTGTAGTCCTTAGATTCCTGGGCCTACACCTTACAAACAGCATGATAAAGTTATGTTTTATAGTCTGGTTATAGCTGGCAATTTTCAGCTCTGAAACAAAAAGACTCAATGTGTCTCCAGGACAAGACCACTCAAAAATCCAGACCATGAGACCTAGACAGTTATGTCCCATGGTCTGGATGAGGAAGTGGTAAATCACATTCCCCTTCTTTGGATGCTGATTCCAAAGCACTATATCTCATATACCAACTTACTAAATCTGACTCTGTCTCCTATACTCCTATAAAATACATTATTATGCCTCGTTTAGCATCAGTATACCCTCCTGACAAGTATCAGTCCCTCCATGTGAACCAACACATGCCTCTCCCACCATTCCTCAACTGGTACCTATATCAACTTGATCCCAGCAGTTGCTGCTTGACTTCAACCACAATAATGAAGTCTGTGTCTGAGATGTTGTAGAATTAGGTGAGATCATACATGTTATGGGCTCTTTGGGTTCAGTCTTTGCTTTGCTTGAACTCTCCATTGCTTACCCCATTTCAATTGCTATATCCCATCTGTTCAGATTTTTCAGAGTATAATAAATTGTCTGAAAAAACAGATGGGTAATTAAAGCTAAAGAAAAAATTAGGAGCTATTAAGCATCCCCTGGACACATGTCCAAACTCTGTCCTTAGAAAATTGGAGGAGGAAAGGGTATGCTTTTGCAGGCTGTGAGTCATTCTACTAGAAATTTGAAAAGTAAATTCAAGTTACAAGCCTAAGTTTTGAGGGCATCACCCTAGCAGCGTTCACAGAGGCTTGCAATGCACTTTAATCTTTGCTGACTGACATCAACAAAGACACAACCCACCTCTTCAGATTGTATAATAAGAACACAAGTGCAAGTTGTCAAAGGAAGAGCCCGTGACTTGCTGCTATGCAAGAAATTAATCATTGGAAAAGAAAAGTAAAAAGGTGAGCCTGTATCTCACTTCCTTTAAACTATCTCCAAAAGACAGCAGAGAAATACAGGGTATTTCAAGTTACTAGAAATCAAATGATGTTAAACAGCTATCGGTTTATTACATCATTTTACAAGACATTCAAGACTGATGCTCAGCTTCTCAACAGACTCCAAAAGTAAACACTGGGTCAGGTCAAAAATCGAAGGGGTTAAGTCAAGAGGCCATGTAAGAAATTACTTTGCAGGATTAAAGGGCTGGCGCATTGACAACATAAAACCAACATCCGTAGAACTTTGAAGCCATCCCTTCACAAAGATCCCAGAAATACACATTACTGTAATCATATTAAATTCCAAATATGTTTCATTATTTAAACAAATGTTTATTAAAGTGATACAGCTGTGGACAAAATACACATGGCGCTTGCAATCACAAATCACAGTTCCAGGAAATCATGATATGTGCCATGTAATAGGGCAGATGGGGGGCAGGTACTGTGAGAGCATCTAGGAGAGGTATTCAGCATATCTGAAGAGGGAGCAAAGTCCAGGGAGATTTTCCCGGAAGAAACTGTCTTAAACTGAGTCTTAAGTTTATTCATTCATTTAAGTATGTTCACTGAGAAGCCACTACTATATGTAAAAAGCCAAGTTCACAGAGAACAGAGTGGTGGTTGCCAGAAGCAGAGGTCAGGGAGAAGGGTTGAATCAGTGAAGGAAACCAAAATGTACAAACTTCCAATTATAAAATAAGTAAGTCCTGGGATATAATATACAACATGGTGACTATACTAAATACTGTATTGCATATTTGAAAGTTACTAAGAAAGTAGATTTTTAAATTCATTGCAAGAGAAACAGTTTCTAACGATGTATGGTGATGGCCATTAATTACATTTACTGTGGTGATCATTTCACAATATACAAATATCTAAGCACTATGTTGTATATCTTAAATATGTTGTCAACTATACCTCAATTAAAAAAATATTTAATTTATACAAATAACTTACAAATAATATTATATATAATACACAATATGATATAATATATAACATATATTACAATAAAAATAATTTATACAAAAAATTTGCATTTTAATTTATACAAATATCTAAGCACTATGTTGTATACCTTAAATATGTTGTTTGTGAATTATACCTCAATTAAAATTTTTTTAATTTATACAAATAATTTACAAATAATTTATATTATATATTATAATATATAATATATAACATAATAACAATAAAAATAATTTATACAAATAATTTATATTTTAATTTATACAAATATCTAAGCACTATGTTGTATACCTTAAATATAATGTTGTTAGTCAATTATACCTCAATTAAAAATTTTTTTAAAAGATGAAAGATGAGATATTTGTTGGCGGTAACGACAGGAAGATGGCAGCATAGGAGGACGCTGGGCTCACCGCGTCCTGCTGATCGCTTTGCTTCCACCCACATCTGCCTAAATAACCCAGAAAACCACTAGAAGACTAGCAGAACACTCTCTCTGTAGCAAAGCATAGACAAGAGGCCCACGGAGAGGGTAGGAAGGGGGGAGAGGTGGTGTGCACTACACAGACTGGCCAGAGGGAGCTGGGGCAGTGGAGGGGTAGCCCGCCCTGGAAGGCAGAGCCCCTTGCAAAAGCAAAAGGGCCAGACTCTGTGAGTTCTGACAGCCAGTGGGACTTAATATTTGGAATGTTAAAAGTCAACAGCTCTGCTCTCAGAGAGCAGGGAGGGTGAGAGGATGCCGGGAGGGAGGTTGTTGAGCCCAGGAAGACAGAGCTCAGCAGCGGAACAAAGGCGCTGGCAGGCACCATTTCCCTCTCCCATCCCCGAGCCTAAATTCCAAAGGGAACCAGTTCCCATACTTGCTTGCACTGCTCAAAGGCTGTGCTTCAGTGGATCCATCCCTCTAACAGGTATGCCTCCCTTCTGGTGCTGCAGGGCCCCTCCCACAGGGGACCACCAACAGCAAACCTAGCTAAGGCCTGCCTCTCCTGCCCCTGCGCACCTTGAGGATCCACCCTGGCTAATACGCCAGATCCCATTGAAGCAGTACCACAAGCCTGGCAGTGTGCAAGTAGCCCAGACAGGGGCCACGCCACTCCACAGTGAGTCCTGCCCCTGGGAGAGGGGAAGATAAGGTACACACCAGTCTGACTGTGGCCCCAGTGGTGGGCTGGGGGCAGACATCTGGTCTGACTACGGCCCCATCTACCAACACAAGTTTCTCTGGACAGCACAGGGGAAGAGCCCTGCAGTTCTGCACCACTCCAGGGACTATCCAAAATGACAAAATGGAAGAATTCTCCTCAAAAGAAACTCCAGGAAGTAGTGACAGCTAACAAATTGATCAAAAATTATTTAAGCAATATAACGGAACAAGAATTTAGAATAATAGTCATAGAATTAATTGCTGGGCTTGAAAAAAGCACAGAGGACAGCAGACAATCTATTGTTACAGAGATCAAGGGACTAAGAAATAGTCATGAGGAGCTAAAAAAAATGCTATAAATGAGGTGCAAAATAGAGGCAGCCATAGCATGGATTGAAAAGGCAAAGGAGAAAATAGGTGAATTACAAGGTAAAATTATGAAAAAAGAGGAAGCTGAGAAAAAGAGAGATAAAAAGATCCAGGAGTATGAGCAGAGAATTAGAGAACTCAGTGATGCAATCAAACCAAACAGTATCTGTATCACAGGAATTCCAGAAGAGGAAGAGAGAGAGAAAGGGAGGGGTTGAAGGTGTACTTGAACAAATCATAGCTAAGAACTTCCCTAATGTGGGGAAGTAAAAAGGCACTGAAATCCAAGAGGCACAGAGAACTCCCTTCACATGTAACTTGAATCAATCTTCGGCATGACATATCATAGTGAAACTGGAAAAATACAAGGATAAAGAGAAAATTCTGAAAGCAGCTAGGGATAAACATGCTCTAACTTACAAAGGGAGACCCATAAGACTAGTGGCAGACCTATCTACTGAAACTTGGCAGGCCAGAAAGGAATGGCAGGAAATATTCAATGTCATGAACAGAAAAAATATGCAGCCAAGAATCCTTTATCCAGCAAGTCTGTCATTCAGAATAGAAGGAGAGATAAAGGTCTTCCCAAACAAAAAATGAAGGAATTCATCACCACGAAACCAGCCCTACAAGAGATCCTAAGGGGGACTCTGTGAGTGAAATGTTGCAAGGACCACAAAGTACCAGAGACATCACTACAAACATGAAACCTACAGACATCACAATGACTCTAAACCCTTATCTTTCAGTAATAACACTGAATGCAAATGTCCAACCAAAAGACATAGGGTATCAGAATAGATAAAGAAACAAGACCCATCTATTTGCTGTCTACAAGAGACTCATTTTAGACCTGAGGACACCTTCAGATTCAAAGTGAGGGGATGGAGAACTATCTATCATGCTACTGGAACTCCAAAGAAAGCTGGAGTAGCCATACTTCTATCAGACAAACTAGACGTTATATAAAAGGCTGTAACAAGAGATGAAGAAGGGCATTATATAATAATTACAGGGTCTAACCATCAGGAAGAGCTAACAACTATAAATGTCTATGTGCCAAATACAGGAGCCCCCAAATATATTAAACAATTAATCACAAACATAAGCAACCTTATTGATAAGAATGTGGAAATTGCAGGGGACTTTAATACCCCACCTACAACAATGGATAGATCATCTAGACACATGGTCAATAAAGAAACAAGGGCCCTGAATGATACATTGGATCAGATGGACTTGACAGATATATTTAGAACTCTGCATCGCAGAGCAACAGAATACACTTTATTCTCAAGTGCACATGGAACATTCTCCAAGATAGATCACATACTGGGTCACAAAACAGCCCTTCATAAGTATACAAGAATTGAGATCATACCATGCATATTTTCAGACCACAATGCTATGAAACCTGAAATCAACCACAGGGAAAAGTCTGGAAAACCTCCAAAAGCATGGAGGTTAAAGAACACCCTACTAAAGAATGAATGGGGGTGTTCCTGGATGGCTAAGATTGTTGGGTATCCGACTTCAGCTCAGGTCATGATCTCACACTCAGTGAGTTAAGCCTCGTGTCGGGCTCTGTGCTGACAGCTCAGAGCCTGGAGCCTGCTTCAGATTCTGTCTCTCTCTCTCTCTCTCTCTCTCTCTCTCTCTCCCCTCCTCTCCTGCTCATACTCTGTCTCTCTCTGTCTCAAAAATAAATAAAAACTTTTAAAAAAATTAAAAAAAAAGAATTAATGGGTCAACCAGGCAATTAGAAAAGAAATTAAAACATGTATGGAAACAAATGAAAATACAAACATCCAAATGCTTTCGGATGCAGTGAAGGCAGTCCTGAGAGGAAAATACATTGCAATCCAGGCCTATCTGAAGAAACAAGAAAAATCCCAAATACAAAATCGAACAGCACACCTAAAGGAAATAGAAGCAGAACAACAAAGACACCCCAAACCGAGCAGAAGAAGAGAAATAATAAAGGTCAGAAATAAACAATATAGAATCTAAAAAAACTATAGAACAGATCAATGAAACCAAGAGTTGGGTCTTTTTGAAAAAATAAACTAAATTGATAAACCTCTAGCCAGGCTTCTCAAAAAGAAAAGGGAGATGACCCAAATAGATAAAATCATGAATTAAAGTGGAATTATTAAAACCAACCCCTCAGAAATACAAGCAATTATCAGAGAATACTATGAAAAATTATATGCCAACAAACTGGACAACCTGGAAGAAATGGACAAATTCCTAAGCACCCACACACTTCCAAAACTCTAATAGGAAGAAACAGAAAACTTGAACAAACCCATAACCAGTGAAGAAATTCAATCAGTTACCAAAAATCTCCCAACAAATAAGAGTCCAGGACCAGATGGCTTTCCTGGGGAATTCTACCAGACATTTAGAGCAGAGATAATACCTATACTTCTCAACCTATTCCAAAAAATAGAAAGGAAGGAAAACTTCCAGACTCATTCTATGAAGCCAGCATTACTTTGACTCCTAAACCAGACAGAGACCCATTAAAAAAAGAGAACTACAGGCCAATATCCCTGATGAATATGGATGCAAAAATTCTCAACAAGATACTAGCAAATCGAATTCAACAGCATATAAAAAAGAATTTTTCACCACGATCAAGTGGGATTCATTCCTGGGCTGCAGGGCTGGTTAGATACTTGCAAATCAATCAATGTGATACATCACATTAATAAAAGAAAAGATAAGGACCATATGATCCTGTTAATCGATGCAGAAAAAGCATTTGACAAAATTCAGCATTCTTTCTTAATAAAAACCCTCAAGAAAGTCGGGATAGAAGGAACACAATTAAACATCATAAAAGCCATTTATGAAAAGCCCACAGCTAATATCATCCTCAATGGGGAAAAACGGACAGCTTTCCCCCTGAGATCAGGAACATGACAGGGATGGCCACTCTCACCACTGTTGCTTAACATAGTGTTGGAAGTGCTAGCATCAACAGACAACAAAGGAAATCAAAGCCATCAAAATTGGCAAAGATGAAGTCAAGTTTTCACTTTTTGCAGATGACATGATATTATACATGGAAAACCTGACAGACTCCACCAAAAGTCTGCTAGAACTGATACATGAATTCAGCAAAGTCGCAGGATACAAAATCAATGTACAGAAATCAGTTGCATTCTTATACAATAATAATGAAGCAATAGAAAGACAAATAAAGAAATTGATCCCACTCACAATTGCACCAAGAATCATAAAATACCTAGGAATAAACCTAACCAAGGAAAAGATCTGTATGCTGATAACTATAGACACAATGTATTTTAAAGTGTTAAATGCATCCTTTAAAAGAAAGTATTCTTAGGGTGGATTTTCTTAAAAAACAAGAGGAACACTCAAACAAAGTGACACCATAAAAGTTTAAATTAAATACATGGAAAATGTTAAAGTAGGGAAATACCAAACAAAACGGGTTTAATCATAATTGAAAATTTTAAAATACTTCTTTGAAATTGAAAAATCAAGTAAAAGCATGACATGTCATTAACAAAATTAAAGAATACATAAATTATCCCCAATACTGAATATACATGCTTTGAAGCAGCAAAATCAGGAATACTGACCATGCACTAAATTTCAAAGGAAATCTCAACAAATCACATTTTCTTAAGTTAATTTTGAGAGAGAGACAGAAAGTGAATTGGGAAGGAGCAGGGAGACAGAAGGAGAGACAGAACCCAAATATGGGGCTCAAAATACACAAAACCATGAGATCATTCCCTGAACTGAAAATAGGAGATGGAGGCTTAACCAACTGAGCCACCCAGGTTCTCCTGCAAATCACAATTGTTATCAAATAGTGTTCACTTATCACACTAGTTATAAATAAACCTCAAAAAAATTCCCCAAATCTTATAGATGTACAAACAAACTTCTATCTCAGTCATGAATAAAGGACATCTTAAGAGAAAATTACAAAAGATTAGCAACAGAATGTCAACTCAGTTAGTACCTATGAAATGCCTTGAGGCATACCTAAAGTGGTACTTAAAACCTTAAACATACTAGAAAGGAAGAAAGACTGAAAATAAATAACTTATGTTTTCTATTCAATAAGGAGGAAAAATTGGGGCACCTAGGTGGCTCAGTCCGTTGAGTATCCGAATTCAGCTCAGGTCATGATCTCACAGTCCGTGAGTTCAAGCCCCTCGTTGGGCTCTGTGCTGACAGCTCAGAGCCTGGAGCCAGCTTTGGATTCTGTGTCTCCCTCTCTCTCCGCCCCTCCTCAACTCATGCTCTCTCTCTCTCTCTCAAAAAGTAAATAAAAAATTTTTTTTAAATGAGGAAAAATTAACAGGAATGCAAAGAAAACTTTTACAATCTAACGAGAAAAACCACAGAAATAACTTAAAACAGAAAAGCAATGCAGAAGATCAGAAGAACAAAAAAATAGAATCTTTAAAATATCAAATAAAATAGACAAATCTCTGAGAAGTAATATCAAGGGGAAAACAAGACAAATAATATTAAGATGGGAAAAATGGAAAGTAACCAAGAAGAAATTGTACAATCCAGAAAAAATGCTATCACTTTATGTTAATATGAAAAATTTATCAAAGTCCTTATTCTAGGAAAATTTACTAAATCAGTTAATAAAAAAATTTACTAAATAATAAATACTAAATACTAAATAAATAAATAAATTACTAAATACTAAATAATAAAAAAATTTACTAAAATCAGTTAATAAAGTTTAAAAATCTGAGTAGACCAATAACCATTAAAATAAGTAAACAATATAATTTGATTAAAAATAGGCAGAGAACCTGAATGACATTTTCCCACCAAAGACATAAGGATGGCCAATGGACACATGAGAAGATGCTCACCATCACTAAGCAAGGACGCACCCCAAAACCACAATGAGCTATCACCTGACACCAGTCAGAATCACTGGTATCAAAAAGACAAGAAGTATCAAGTGTTAGAGAGGATATGGAGGAAAAGGAACCCTGGTGCACTGGTGGGGGGAGCGCACACTGGTGGAGCCACTCTGGAGAACAACATTGAGTTTCCTCCAAAAATTAAAATTAGAACTACCATATGATCCATTAATCCCACTGTATGGTCTTTACCCAAATAAAACCAAAACATAAACACACACACACACACACACACACACACACACACACACACACACCACACTGGAATATTACTCGACCATAAAGAAGAATGAGATCTTGCCATGTATGACAACACTGATGGACCTAGAGGGTATAATGCGGAGTGAAACAAGTCAGACAAATCAGACAGATAAAACACAAATACCATGATTTCACTTATATGTGGAATCTAAAAACTAAAAGAAAACAAAAAGACTCTCAAATACAGAGAACAAACTGTTGGTTGTCAGAGGGGAAATGGATGGGAGAAGGGTTAAAAGAAAAGAAAGGGGATTAAGAGGTACCAACTTCCAGAAGAAAATAAGTAAGTCACAGAGATGAAAAGTACAACATAAGGAATACAACCAATAATACTATAATAACATTGTGTTGTAACATATGTTGACTACACATCATGGTGAGTATTAACGTACAGATTTTTTAATCAACGTTGTTCATCTGAAACTAACATTGTATGTTAATTACACTGGAATTTAAAACATCAATGTATTATTTAAATACACCATTATTATTTAGCACAGAGGCTCCCAGACTTCTCTTGCCTGCCTCAACCCCCTTTACTTGCAGATCAAAACCAAATTCCTGCTCACCTTTTTACCCCTTATGGAGACCTATCAGAATTTCAAACTGGGTGAGGGAGGAGAGACAAGCCATTCATTACGCTGACAGAAATGCATCCGTATATGGCTACGATGCAGCTGGAGGAATCTCATATCTCTGATAAGATATCTTGAGGTCAAGTCTAACAACCAGAGTCCTGGTCTGTCCACATAGATAACATCACAAAACAGGAGCACACTCAGATTTCAAGAAGAGCAGTGATAAGACATAAGGCAGAGGAGAAAGGGGATTTCTGGAAGAGAAGAATTTTTCTGAATTAGCATAGGATACTGGACAAAGCCACTGTAGCAATTAGTTGGGTCTGTTAATGCCACAATACCTGACCTTCCTGCCCTCAACACACCTGTGGCTAAAATAATCACAGCCGGAAAGTTAAAAGAAAAAGTAAATGATATTCAGAGATTCTCTCCCTAAAGAAAAGGTACCAGGCCCAAATGATTTACAAAAATTTTTATCGGGGCACCTGGGTGGCTCAGTCAGTTAAGCCTCCGACTTCGGCTCAGGTCATGATCTCACAGTTTGTGAGTTCGAGCCCTGCATCGGACTATGTGCTGACAGCTTAGAGCCTAGAGCCTGCTTCAAATTCTATGTCTCCCTCTCTCTCTGCTCCTCCCGCACGCATGCTCTGTCTCTCTCTCTGCTTCAAAAATAAATAAAAACATTAAAAAAAATTTTTTTGTGTGTGTGAAACCAGTGTGCCAGGTGGCTCAGTCGGTTAAGCATCTGGCTCATGATTTCAGCTCAGGTCATGATCTCACAGTTTGTGAGATCAATACCCATGGGCTCTGCACTGAGAGCATGGAGTATGCTTGACATTCTCTCTCTCTGCCTCTCCCCTGCTTACACACATACTCTCTCTCTCTCTCTCAAAATAATAAACTGAAAATTTCTATCAAAGCTACAAGCAACAAATAATCCCTATTTTACACAAACTGTTCCAGGGTTTAGCAAAAGAAAAGTAACCCAACTCACTTCATAATTCTGGAAAAACACTGATCCCAAAACAGGGTAACACAAGAAAACCATGGGCCAGTCTCACAGAAGCAAAAGTTATGTTTTTTTAAAAAATGAAAATCAGCATTTGCAATAGAAACCAATGTTGTAAACAAGAGTACCTATCCCAACAATCCAAACTGATTCAACAGTTTAAGAAATCAATTAATTGATCACATTAACAGATTAAGTGAAAACAATAAGTTTTTAGAAATAAATATTCAAATTATCTCCACCATCAATGGCACCCTTTCAAGATTAAAAAGTAAAATTTGTGACATGCTAAGAACAAAATGAACGTTGTTAAATTGGTTTCTATCCAAATATTACAGTAAATATTAGAAATATACCCACAAAAGTCAGAAAAAAGATAAAGATACCCGTTATCACTGCTACCACTCAACACGGCTTTGGGGGCCTAGCTAATGTGCTAAGACAAGGAAAAGAAGAATGAGGCTTAGGAAGAACAAAATAATAACTGTAGTAACTCTTACTCTTTCGTCTGGCCATTTTTTCTCTCTCCTATGTGTTGGTTTGCACAATGGTCCTGTACACAGAGGGGAAGGAGTGACCCAAGAAAGAGGCGAACCACTCCAGATGGGTACGTGGCAGGTTTGTAAGCCAAACGAAAAGAGAGTAACTTCCTCAAGCAGATAAGTAGCCCAACAGGCACCAGCTGGGCAGAACACAGGTGAAATCTCTAAGAGACAGTCCATCCACATTCTTGCAAATGGCAGGATTTCCATTTTGATGGCTGAATAAAATTACATTATATGTATGTGTACCACATTCTCTTCATACGTTCACCCATCAATGGACATTTAGGGAATTTCCATTGTAAATAATGCTACAGTGAACATAAGGGTGCATGTATCTTTTGGAATTAGGGGTTTCATTTTCTTCACGTAAATACCCAGAAGTGGATTGTAGCATCATTGTGAAGACAGTGATGGGAGGTGTTTCTAGACAACATTGACTGTGATGGAATTTGACTCAGAGACTCCTTAGAAGCAGAGGAGGCAATGTGACAGGAATAGCATGCTCTTGACCTCAAAGTCCTCTTTGGTGAAAAGGATCACTAGGTATATTATGGCAGGTGAATGGGGGTGAGAGTAAGATTATGAGGCAGTGAGTTCAGCCTCATCAAGGAGTCTGTTGAGTTTATACAGGGATTTACTACTTGAATTTCAGCCCTGTGGAATTTCAGACCTAGAAAGACTATCAGTGTCCCAGCTAACATGATACCATCCCCTTTCCCATTTTTCTATCCTTAATCTCAGGTTGCAAACCTCCAGTGACAGGAGACCAAGTTTCTTCCATGGAAGAATGTCCTCTTTGGGGGTAAATATAATTATAGAGGAAAAAGCATCTTTGAACTTCTAAACTAGATATTACTTTTTGGTTGATCTGTGGGATTCCACATTGTCATGCGGACATTTCTGAAAACTTTTATCTCATTGTGCTTCTATCATTCTATGTGCTTGACTTTCCTAGCAAACTTTAAAATCAAGGAGGGAGTTACAATCTTATTCATCTTTGCACCTCCAGGCACAGCAGAGTGGCTGACATATAGTTGCCACTCAATACATGTTTCTTAAATTAACTCAAATTGAATTGACTCACACCTAACAATTTGCATTCTAAATTTAAGAGCCAAAACCAGTCATTTTAACCCCTCTTCCACATGATCCTCCCATTAGAATCTGGTTTCCAGCATCTGCCACAAAATTGAAACACCATGGAGACTATTCTCAAAAATTCTCGGAAGACAAAGTTATATCACATGAGAACAAAGAAGGATAATGATTCATCACACCTTCCAATGCACAAAGAATTATTTAGATCTCTCTGGTAGAGGATAGAAAAGGATGAGCCAGAGCATAACTGCGAAACATTCTTCATCTTATTGCACAGAGACAGGAGTTAAAATGTTTAAAAGGTTATAATAAGTGTCTCCTTTCCTCTTAAAGGAGTAAAAAAGAGGCTGTGTTTATGTAGGTGAACAAAGTTCAAGACTCATTGAACAATGCAGCTGGGCTGAGCCACGTTGTTTGACAAATCAGCAAAATGACTTTCTCGCATAACTAGGCTAACCAGAGTGAGTGGACAAGTTAATCCACCTGCAGAAGCAGCCAGTGGTGGTTGAACCCTGACCACTCTTCTCCTGGCAAACCAAGTAAGAAGAAAGCCTTTGGGGCACCTGGGTGGCTCAGTCGGTTAAGCGTCTGACTTCAGCTCAGGTCAAGATCTCCTGATTCATGAGTTTGAGCCCTGCTTTGGGTTCTGTGCTGACAGCTCAGAGCTTGGAGCCTGCTTCCAATTCTGTGTCTCCCTCTCCCTTTGCCCCTCCCCCACTCACACTCAGTCTCTGTCTCTCAAAGATGAATACACATTAAAAAAAATGAAAATAAAAAAGGAAGAAAGCCTTCCATTTTTGAGAGCCTTCTGAGACAGGCCTCATCCACGGCTTACTAATATTCATAAGGACCAAAAACTCCCTTATGCCTCTGCACACAGGTCAAGGAAAACATGCCCCCAGGAGTAGTTTTATTTTTCACAGATAAATTCTGCCACTGCAAAATTAATGACCCAGTCCCCCAGAGTACATACAGATTCTGTAATTTTATCTTTAAATAATAATGTCTTTAGTGCTGTTTTAGAAACTTCAGATTCAAAAAAATTTAACGTGCCATCAGCCAGTCATGACATGGTTTTAATATATTTGAGGAAATAACTACATGCCAGAAGAATGAAGATCAATGGTTATTTTCATTTTATTCTACAAATAGCTGTTTAATCCACTTAAGCTGCTTACGGGATCATCCTATGTTCCAAATGTGGATTTCTCATAGGAGTCCAAATTGTATCCAGACTTTAAATCCTCCAATCTTGTCTGATTTCTGATAAACTCTAGGATGCAGAATCTGAGTTTTGACATAATGCCTACCACATCCAGATATTCAGGACACTTTCATGAAACAAATTAGAAGTGTTTTCTTTTTACAAGCTCCAAAGGAACCTAATAATGAAACCACTCAATCTCTACTTCTTTGTTACTCCTCTCTCAGGATATTTTAAAATTCATTTTCTTGTGACTCTGACCTTAATTGGCTTTTTTCCCTGCTCAACCTCTCCTTTAAATGGTAGGCAAATGTAGGCAAATAGGTTCTACTTACATAAATGGGTTAGAAAAACAGCTTTGGCAAAAAGCCGCCACCAGGGGGCAAAAGCACCTGAGGTGAGCTAGCAAGCTGCTGTAATGGGATCACCAGTAACTTGTTACATCACCTGCAGGAAATTACTTTCCATCTGATGCCAATATACTATTGTGCTTGAATCACAAACTCCACTTGCCCCCCAGACCCTTTGCTTCTTACACCCACAAGTTAGTGATTACTCTCTGATTGTTTTCTCCACATTCATGTGTGTAAAATCTTGTTTTCTTCACGTTTACCACGTGGGTAACATCTAGTGAGCTCAATAAATATGGGCATGATAGCTCTGTTGGGGGCTCTTGTCTCCTCCCAGACATTAACCTCTCTCATATTCAGTTCTGTTCCCGCTCTCTTGCTGGACAAGAAAGAACTCCAGGCTCATAGTCTGTGACAGGCAAATGGGGAAGACCCCCATCTTGTATTGGATTCATTCTTTCTCCACCAAATGTCCAGAGGACTACTCTGAATCTATAGTATACTGTGTGCTGAAAATGCCAACATAAAGGAGACGCAAGCACTGACACAAAAACTTGAAGTCCAGGTAGAGACACATACAGAGAAACATAAAATTTGAATTTGCATTGGCAACTACAGTAGGCGAGGGTCTCCATACTTTGCATTTGGGAAAGCTAGATGGACCACAGAAAGGAGTGGTGTTCTCTATTTTTCTTATGTTAGCAACCAATCTAAAGTAAAATTCTATTTCTAGTCCAAACTTGAAGATCAAGTCAACTATTGGACACCGATGATTAGACATCCCACAGGTATATCAAACTCGAACCATCCTTGCATTTACAAAACTGAATTTCTCAATTTTACTTTATTTTTATTCTCTAGATTGTTCCCACGTTACCTCCCTCATTTATTTCACTGCAATAGTTTCCTGACTTTTGTATCTCCAGTCTATCCTTTATTGCCAATGTCTTCTGCATTGAAATAAAAATTGATTTCTGACACACAAAGCTGATCACACCCTTGCTCATATAAAACCTTCCAATAATCTCTCATTGTTCACATGAAGAATGAAAAAGCATACAATGTTTATGTGCCAAAAACATGCCAAGCATACCTACTCTGTGGTCAATAAGTATTTACTGAATAAACCAATACCTCCCCACTTCACTGTATCCTGACAATTCTCCTGTGCTAAGTAGAGCGATGGGCTCCAAAGACGTCTATGTACTAATTCCCAGATTGTATTCATACATTTTTGGATGGCAAGGGAGAATTAAGGTTGCTGATTAGCTGAACTTAAAACAGGGGCAGTTACCCTGGATTGTGTGTATGGGCCCTTTGGTCCTGTAAGTGAAAGAAAGGCAAGAGAGTCAGTGTCAGAGGGACACAGCCTGAGAAACACTATGGCTGTTGTTCCTTTGAAGATGGAAAGAGGCCAGGGAAAGTGAGCTATAAATGCCGGAAAAGGGAAGGAAATATATTCTCCCCTATGACTTTCAGGGAAACTCAGCCCTGCCAGTATCTTGATTGTAGCCCACTGGGATGATTCTGGACTTTGAAACTAGAAGATAATCAACGTGTGTTGTCTTAAGCTATTAAATTTGTGGTAACTGGTAACAGCAACAATAGAAAGGTGATGTACCTCATTAAGAGCATGAACCATTGCCCTGTCCTCAAGTGTTCACATATGATAAGTCCATCTTGGACAAGAAGGCGGACTCATTCATCGTTGTCTGGACTGAAAACTGAGTCCGCTCTACAGAGTAGAACCTTAATAAAATTGTATTGGATGAAATAAATTTGTCAGGGAGGTTTTTTTGAAAAAAAACATTTTCAACATTTTCAACATTTCCAACATTTTCAGAAATTCTTAAGGATCTGATGTCAACTAAACTTCCACAAATATTGAATATAAATTTCTTATAAACATTCAAATTGCTTTTGTTCTCACTTAATTTGCCATCGTATATTCTATGTAATTTTTTCGAGCTGTATATTTTCTTTTCTTTATACATTTTCAGACTTTCATGCTTCCCTTCTTCCAGAAAGTCATAATGGGATTTAGCTCATCCTTATTCTCTTAATTCTAAGGGTCAAAAGGCTCTTGACTTAATTCTACCTGTTCTGTCTTTGAACATAATCCTAGTCAACTAATTCCAACTCTCTTTTGTTGTGAATGATTTAAAGAGTGTGTGCTGCTCACTTTCTCTCCTGCTCTAGATTTTCATCTTGACCTTTATTAAGAACATGTAGGTAAGATACAGGACACGACACACTCACTTTATCCTGGATAAGTTCCCTGAAGCTCTTACTATTCGCATTGACCACATCCTCTATTTTTGCCTTGTGAATACCATTCTAGTTTTCCTATTATCAGCACTTAGACTGACCCCTGTACTCTGCACCTTCTCTGCATCCTTTTGTAAGGTTTCCTTTTCAGCTTTAAAAAATCTTTCCTTCTCTTCCTATAGTATTTCAAATGGAGTTGTCTGATTTAAAGTTTACCCCCTGCCTAGTTTTGTTTTTGTTTTTTTTTTTTAAATCTGCTGATTGTGTTAAAGGTTGAACACAAATGACAACTAAACAGAGAATTTCACTCAGCTCCCTTCTTGTTACTAAAATGTGAACTTCCTCCTCATTTGCTCTGTTATCCTGTAGCCCCATGAAAAGTGCCACCATCAGTGAAATGGTGTATCTATTGGTTGGAGCCAAGCACCACTGATACATAGGTAAGTTAGCAAAAGAAACGCATTGATAAGTCTTATCTATTTGCCAATGATAAATATAGTCCTATACATACCTTTTAATATTTTCCCCATTTATGAACTGCTTTGTACTTTTTGAAGTAAATACCAGTCACTCTTACTGGATCATTCTCTACTTTTTATCTTCAGTTCCATTCATTTTTCCTTTTGTCTCTATATGACTTTTTACTTTGTTTGTTTTCTGTTCCAAGGATAATTTTCATAACTTTCAAATGTTGACACTTCTTTTGTTACTGCCAGAATGACATCATTTTGAAGTAAAGCAGGGCTCAGACTATTGACATTCATTTTGATCTTTATTTGTTGCAACTCTTCAGTTTACAATTAGGTTTCATTAGAGAAACAGATTCTCCAAGACCATACATTCACTGACTGAGTGTGAGAAATATTTTCTTACTCCCATTGCCTTTCTTATTTCTTTCTCCCATTTCCACATAAAACTGTAAATTACCTTGGTTTATATGTCTTTACATATATTGGTGGTTATTTCAGTATATACTAAATTTGCCTATTTGGCAGTATGATTGAGTGAGATATCAATTTGGTCTCTGTTTTCACTGCTGTGGTGTCATTGCTTCCCCCAGTAAAAGATTGTGGCCAAGCTTTATGATGTGGCGTACAAACAGCTTGCATCTTTGAGTTGGGGTAAGAGGATGGTAAATTTTATACTACAGATTATGGTGGTTTAGATTCTCCAAAATGCAGACAGCAACATGGATTTACAAGTCCAAGTTTATTTTATAAAGGATAAAGCAGAGAGACCTTAGGCATAAATTGGAGAGCTGCAAAATGTGTTTCTCGTCTGAAGAAAGGGATGATGGAGGACTGGATAAGAACAGCCTCTGACCACAGTACAGATCATAGAATGTCTTACCTAGGCCAATGGGGCATCTTAGAACAAATAATGCCCACCAGAGAAGTCCAGCATTGGGCAGGAAGGGCCCAGATCTCGTACCCCCGCCATGCTGAGTCATTGGCAAGGAGCAGCCTGAGGAACATGGGACTCTGGTGTGAACATGGGACTGACTGGATTCTGATGGTGTGGCAGCTGAAGACTATACCCCAACCTTGCATAAGGTTCTTTATTGAAGGGAGATATGAGTGGCATTTTCCCATGGCTGACACACAGGACCCCAAGCAGAATCTACTGGCCATGCAATGGACAGTCATCCCCAAACATTTGGAAGGTGGAGAGAAGTCTAAGATGAAATATGAGCTAACCTGAGAGGGAGTGTGAAATGCACTGGGATCTATTCTCTTACTACCAGATTCCAGGAAATGGTGACACATGGACCCATCCTATTTCTCTCCTACATCCTAAGTGAGGGGTGACGATAAGACAGTACAGAGGTGGGACCCCATGCCAATAGATTAGCAGCACAGATATGTAACCTAGAGGGGAGTCCGCAGCCAATCCTTGGACCAGGATATCTGAGCATCTGCAGAGCAGACTCTTTCACCAGAGCTTAAGAACCAGGGTCTAAGAGCAACATCAGGTAGCAAAAGGAGAAACCAAAAGACAGTTGACCTCAACGGACACCATTTTTGTGATAGAACATAAGGCTGAGTTTATTTAAGACCTTGTGGAAGGATACACTACAAAGAAGTGACTGGAATTGAATTTGGTACCACCCAGTATGGCAGGAGGACTCAGAACAGGTTAGACGGAATGTACAAGGAAAGACCAGCACTGTGGGATGAAAGCGGTAGTGGATGTGTGGGCAGGTAGTGTGGGATGTGGTCTCGCAGCAGATGCAAGGCTGCCTGGTGTTCTGCACTCTCTGCTCTGTTGACTGCTGCTGCTGGGTTGCTCCACAGTTACCTTCCTAAATCCCTGGCAACCTCTCCTAAACCACTCATTTTCCATGCTAGTGTGCTGTCTGCACTGCCGCCGACCTCATACAGATCCCTACTGTGCAGTCGTCTTCTCCCTTTCTGCCAGAAGGGTCTTGACTGTGCCTGGTGACTACCTGTTCCAGGAGGGTGTACCTCAGGAGAACCTTCAGATGTCTTGTGACACCATTTTTCTTGTTTTTGTTCTGTTTGTTTACATGACAGCTTGTCGTTCCCAGATCGCACAAACAGTCCAGGATGAGAAGCTTGCAGAATTGAGTAGGTGGCTAGTCAGGCACAGCTTCAAACTGCAAGTGAACCATGTTAGTTACCACATTACTGCCTCTCAGCTCCCAGACCCACCTCTTTTTGCTCTAGTTTGTGATTCTGGACCTCAGACAGACAATTACATTTCCTCTGCCAGATGGGTCAATGCTAGGCTTTGTCAACAGGGGCTGCCAGAGGGAGAGTGCCTGCCTGGAGGAGGGAAAACGGGTATTTTGTGCATGGCAATGAATGGTCATCATGAGTTGGTCCCAGCAGATGTCAGGAAAGCAGGGGTGGCTTTCACACTTCTGCACCAAGAGGACCCCAACCAGTTTCTTCTTCCCTAGAGGGGCAGATGGCTTATTTCTGCACCAGCAGCCATACCTTCTGCTGAGCAGTCTCACAGTGGGAGGGCCCTCTTCTCCCTAAGTTTACTTTTCTCACAGTCCCATGGGTAGTAGCTGCTTTCTGCACCTGCCACCTTTATTACACCTTACAATTCTTTTCCACCTTTTTAAAGGTAACCATCTTTTACATAGTTAGTACTTCTTGACAGTAAGCTTTCCCTGTTCAAGTTCCTGGTATAGTTTCTATGAGCCTAAGTAACTCATGGACACACTAGACCCTTCCACACTCTGAGCTCAGCCAGCTGACCCAAAGTCTGACATTTGCCTTCTCCACTCTGTGTCCTGTTTCTCTATCTCTCCAATCCAACCTCCTTTAAAGATCCAGAGGGCATAAAACAAGTATGTATGTCTCTGAATTCCAAACGGTGGACAGAGTTCAAAGGCATTAGGTATCACGCAAATTAGTTCATCTGTGCAACTTCTTATTTGTCATTAAACAATCCTTTATAAGTAAGTAATCTCCTAAGTAAATAAGACAAACTAACCAGCTCAAGCCCGTGAAAACCAGAATATTACGTTAAGCTCTATAAACATTGGAAATATACTAAGAGGATATTACAGATGACTTTGCACCAATAAATTTGAAAAGTTAGGTTACATAAACGAATTACCAGAAAGAATATAGAACTCATGAAAACCAACTCGAGAAACAAAAATACTTAAAATGTCTTAACTGTTAAAAATTTGAGTCAGAAGAACATACTGTATAAGAAAGCTCCAAATTCAAGTGTCTTCACGCTGAATACTTAAACACACCCAAGAAACAAATATTTTAATCTTACTGAAATAATTCCAGAGTACAGAAGAAGTAAGATCTCTTCCAATTCGTTTTTGAGGATAGCAATTTGAGGCTAATTGTTTGAGAAGATACTTGTGAGGCAACAAGGAAACCACAGCCAATAGAGAAGAAAGATGGCACCCCAGAATAGAGAGACTGCAGAACAATAGTGTCATGTATGTAGTTTGCAGAATCTGAGATCCAGTATCACAAAATAGAGCAAGGAAGAGGGGCTTTTGGAACTAAAAGGCAGAAATCTGACAAGGACAGTATAAGGCTTATACCACCTAAGCATAATGATACAAAAACCCTAAACAAAGTGCTAAATCAAAACCAATAAGATATAAAACAGATATTACTAAGTGATCACATAAGAATTGTCCCAGAAATGCATGATTGTGATTTAATATCAAATAGTTTAAATTCTTCATGTAGAAACAGGAACCCTCTTGCACTGTTGGTGGGAATGCAAATTGGTGCAGCCACTCTGGAAAACAGTGTGGAGGTTCCTCAGAAAATTAAATATAGACCTACCCTATGACCCAGCAATAGCACTGCTAGGAATTTATCCAAGGGATACAGGAGTACTGATGCATAGGGGCACTTGTACCCCAATGTTTATAGCAGCACTCTCAACAATAGCCAAATTATGGAAAGAGCCGAAATGTCCATCAACTGATGAATGGATAAAGAAATTGTGGTATATGCACAATGGAGTACTACATGGCAACGAGAAAGAACGAAATATGGCCCTTTGTAGCAACGTGGATGGAACTGGAGAGTGTGATGCTAAGTGAAATAAGCCATACAGAGAAAGACAGATACCATATGTTTTCACTCTTATGTGGATCCTGAGAAACTTAACAGAAACCCATGGGAGAGAGGAAGGAAAAAAAAAGAGGTTAGAGTGGGAAAGAGCCAAAGCATAAGAGACTCTTAAAAACTGAGAACAAACTGAGGGTTGATGGGGGTGGGAGGGAGGGGAGGGTGGGTGATGGTTATTGAGGAGGGCACCTTTTGGGATGAGCACTGGGTATTGTATGGAAACCAATTTGACAATAAATTTCATATATTGAAAAAAAAATTCTTCATGTTAACAGATTAAAGAAAAACATATCATTTCAATAAAAACATTTGATAAAATCCAAGATTAATTAATAATGTTTTTAAAAAACTCTTAGCAAGTGAAAAGTTGAAGGAACTACCTTTAATTAAGGGTATCTACAGAAACCTGCAGGAAAACATACTTAAATGGTGAAATATTGAACATTTTCCCTTTGAAAACAGAAACAAGATCAAGAAGGCTTATCACTGTCTCAGCTATTCAACACTGTACAGGATCCAGGAACACACTAGGAGTTGTTTCTCAAAATGTATATAATTCTGTTCTCCAAGTGCAATGACCCACTTCCCCTGGGGGCCTCCCACCACTGACACTCTCAATGCCATGCTGCTTCTAGAACCCAAAGCATCCACCAGGCATCATGCTTCCTGGAACCTGACAGATGGAGCACCTGACTTTGGGAAACCAACTGACTGTGTAGCTGGAATTGGCCATCACGAATTGGATCCTATTGAACCAACAAGGTCAAAAAGTGGGACAGGCCCACACAAATCCATGTTACTTTGGAAGGGGTACATCTTAGATCAAGCAGGAACAACACCACTGGTCTATACCCCAATGGCACCCATCACTGTTTCTCCAGCTTATTCCTATGGCTATATGGGGCATCCCAAACAACCAGCTGAAGAAGGAACAAAAAATCCAAGACCAGTTTACAAGCACGTAGGCTTGATAGGTAAGTGCTAGACTCAGGGATGGATTTGAAAGACAATGATGAGAAAAAACACCCTCCTGCTGGGTATAGCTTTTAGGGATATATCTAGTCATCTACTTTATGTGGAAAGAGAAATGGCCTCAGGTTGGAATATACTACCTCAGGGGTGGTGGCAAATAGCTTGGCCTGCTGGTCAGGGGCCTATAAGGAAAAACAAAAAGATGTGGAACAAGGGGGTCTGCAGTAGATGCCTCTGGAGGGACAAATATGATTGAGCAGAAAATGTGATGGTTTCTCTATGACATGTTAATGCCTCCCAGAAAGCACTGACCATGGAAAAGGCCCTAAGTGGTCAAGTAGACAAAATGTTTCAGCCAGTTGATGTCATCCAGCCTCGATCACCGGCAACACCAGCGATGGTACAATAACCACATGAACAAAGCAGTCATGGCAGCAGAGACAGATATTACACATGGGCCCAAGAGCTTATCCAGTCTTGTTTAGTTATTACTGCTGCCTAACATCCAACCTGCAAACCACACATACTAACATGGAGTCCTCAGTATGGTACCATTCCTCAAGGAGAACAATGAACCAGTCTGTGGCCACTTGGTGGCCCATTCCATGCTTGAAAAAGCTAGCGCTTCATTCTCAAAAGAGAAAAATGAATTTATTTTGGGTATAGGTTTGTCTTTTTCTGCCCTCTGTGTACCAGCCAGTAGCACAGTCCTAAGGCTTATGGAATGTTTACTCACTGACATGGCATCCCAAATAACATTACAGCAGACCAGAGGGCCCACTTCACAGCAAAGGGAGGTCCAAGAGGGAGCCCGTAATCCTAGGATTCACTGGTTGTATCACCTACAGAACCACCCAGAAACTGTCAGCCATCGTTGTGACATCCTGCAGCAGTGCCATTCTGGAGGCAATATTCTGCAAGATGAGAACCATCTCCAACATGCAGTATAGGTACCAAGTCAAGGACCTTTCCATCATGCTGTGTTTTCAACAGAAAGAAATCGTGGGTTCAGAAATGAAGGGATACAACTAACAGCTGCCTGAAGTCTTGTTAGTTTTTATGACTGGCTATGTCTTGCAAAAACTGAAGTACAATTACAGCAGTAAAATTAAATTAGAGTAACAAGAACAGCCAAAAATTAATTTAGTTTTATTTAAAATTACAAAGAAATAACATTTTTGCCATTTTTGCTGACTACTGAGCCTGTCTGTTATACTATATTAGAAAAACTTGCTTCAATACCAAAGCAGAGCCAGCTAATTTATATTTGTCAGAGTCACTGGTGATTTTCCCAAGATAAAAACAGGCAAATAAATGATTTCTCAGCTAACTTTTTCTGAAAGTCCCATTTCCAAGGAAGCATCCTGTAACGCCACTCCAAAATGCTGAGTTCATTCATCTTGGAACCATGTGTATGAGTCTATTATATTTATTCAGTTCTTTCTCATATTTGTTCAAGAATTGATAGGAACGGTACCACATGTTAGCTAGCCAAGTCTAAAGTATAGAAACAGGAAGCTGATGATGTTGCGAGTATATACACATTTGTATATGTTTAATAGATATGTATGCATGCATACACATAGGTATATGCACCTCGTATTCCCACCCCTCCTCTCCTATCTAATCACCCCTCCACTGATGCCTGCTGGGCTCTCTCACACACTGACTGTGGCCTCCATTGTGCAGCAATATTGGTCTTTTTAGTTCTCTATCTTAACACATGCACTAAAATATCCGTACTCAATTAACATATTTTGTGATAACCACCATTTTTTTTTCTTTTGGATGAATGTCAAACTATGTAACATAGAGGCAAACCCAGGTTATTGGCTCTGCCAATTTTCCTAGCCTAGAATGGATTTTTGCTCACCTTTAAAATGGGGCTGATACCCCCTACCTTTGGAGTAGACAGGGGTTATGGCTGATATACATAAAGGACTTGTGAGGATTAAATGAGATAATTATCGAAGTGCTTAGTACAGGATCAGTGTGAAGTAACTAATACTATTTCTCCATGCCCTTGTGAGAACTGGGATCTCCTAATACTATCAGAAAGCCAGAAGTTCCAGAAACTTTATAATACTGAATTCCAAGATAATCATGAGCAGTATCCCACAAAATCCCTTACTGCATCAGTCTTTAAAAGTCTTCAACATAGTAATATTTTCAAATTTGAAAGAATAGTATAATAAATGCCTATTTATCCTCTGCCTGTATTTAAGAATTATCATCGAAGCATGCCTGGGTGGCTAAGTCAGTTAAACATCCGACTTCAGCTCAGGTCATGATCTCATGGTTTGTGAGTTCAGGCCCCACGTCAGACTCTGTGCTGACAGCTCAGAGCCCGGGGCCTGCTTCAGTTTCTGTGTCTCCTTCTCTCTCTAACCCTCCATCCCTCCCCCTCTCTCTCTCTCAAAA
Organism: Panthera tigris; assembly: GCF_018350195.1. Classification (NCBI taxonomy): domain Eukaryota; kingdom Metazoa; phylum Chordata; class Mammalia; order Carnivora; family Felidae; genus Panthera; species Panthera tigris. Next base: position 4,552,118 of record NC_056669.1, read on the forward strand.
CTAAATAATAACCTTCAAAAATTTTTTTTAAAAAAAATTTTAAAGCCACTAGGTTGCTCAGTCAGTTCAGCCTCCAAGTCTTGATTTCTGCTCAGGACATGATCTCACAGTTGTTGAGATTGAGCTCTGTGTCAGGCTCTGTGCCAACAGTGTGGAGCATGCATGGGATTCTCTCTCTCTCCCTCTCTCTGCCCCTTTCTTGCTCGCTCATGCTCGCTCTCTCTCTCTCTCCCTCTCTCTCAAAAATGACTTAAAAAACATGAAAAAGAATTCTCATTTGCCACATGTACTTAATCTTTTCTCTCTTGCTATGCATTTTCCTTGTTGAAACATTTGAAAATGACTTGCAAACAGCATGATCCCTCATAAACACTCAGCCTGGATTTCCTCAGGACATCTTCATACATAACTGCAGTAACATTGCCACACCAAGGAAAATTAACCACGCTTCCATGACAGTGTAATATCCATTCTCTCTTCAAACATTCCTTTTTTAATAGCAACAAAAAAAGTCCAGTTATAGTGGCAAAATGAAACAAAAATTACTAACAACAATGGCCACAAATTCAGTGAGATTAAAATAATTTAAATTACAATGACACACAAAATAAACTTTTTTGCTATTTTTGCTATAGAGCCTCTCTGTTACACTGTATTAGGTAAACTGAGGGATTTTTCTTTTCTTCAATACCCAAAGAGATCTATGTAAAGTGGATAAAGTTAATTTATCTTTAAAAAACAAAGGCGGGGGTGCCTGGGTAGCTCAGTTGGTTAAGCTTCTGACTTCAGCTCAGGTCATGATCTTGTAGTTTGTAGGTTCGAGCCCCATGTCAGACTCTGTGCTGACAGCTCAGAGCCTGGAGCCTGCTTCAGACATGTGTCTCCTTCTCTCTCTTCACCCCTCCTCCACTCATGCTTTGCCTTTCTCAAAAATAAGTAAATATTTAAAAAAATTAAAAACAAAGAAGAATAACCAACTTCATTGTGTGCCTATAAATTATAAGTGCTCCTTAAGTAATGCAACAGCTCACATCAGGGCACAAAAGCCAACACTCACAGCTTGCTGTCTGCCAAAATGAAGCATTCTGCCTTCATAATTATAAACAATATTGTGACAAACTGCTCTGAGCAAATATTGGAATTTAAGTCAAGTCAGGAGTGAGGCACAAAACCGAGTCTTTCCTCCTCCATCTCAGAAGCACATTAACTTCCTGGATTGCATGCACTTTGGGGTCACATAGGGCTTCTCCTCAGAAAAGCCAGGCCAAGTTTACAGGCTGTGCCCTAAAGGCTCCGTTAACCCTTACCTCCACGTTAGTGCAAATATGAAACCGGGCGCATCAGCAGACACCTGTTGTGATCATCTTGCAGAAGCCCATGGGGCAAGAAGGAGGGGATGTTGATCAGAGTGGTTTTGGTTTTCTCCCTCACCCGAGCACAGTTTTGACTTAATACACTCAAGCAAGATTCGGTGACTGAGATTCCCCAGCAGGACTGAGGCTTCTGTCCCTGCAGATCACAGCACTGCCCAAGGCACCTGGATTTCCTTTTGTTAACCAGACGGAGCAGAGAGCATGCCTCCCCACGTCTAACCAGATTGAAGGGAACGGAAAACAGTGCTGCTCACTAAGTGCTAGTGTTTGGCCTCTGCTGGGGGAGGTGGGAGTTACTGTGGGACTTGTTTCCTTGTTACACATGTAACGGGAACGAATTTCAGGCCACAAACTCAGGTACAAGAAGTCTTTATTTCCCCCCTAGAACTCAAGTTCATATCTGCCTTGAGAGCCCTTTCTCTGGAAATGGCAGGAACATGGTCTCTGGTGGTTTGAAGGGTTTCTCTTATTTCCTTCCTCTCCCCATCCTGGGGAAAGAATTTTCCTGTCTGGAAGCCTGAAGGAGAAGAGAAGCTCAGTTCTCCAATTCTTGTGGTCTCTCTTTCAAATATTTTGTCTGCTGGAGTTTGGTGGACCCTCCCCAAGGTCATCAGGCTTTGGAGGCCAGAAATTGTCTTTTTTTTTCCCCTGTGATTTCATCCTATCAAATCCATGCCCAGAAATGTTAGGCATACAACAGGACACAGATGCTTCAACAAGGGCTAGAGCAAATGGGGGAAATGGTTCTGACTCTGCCACTCATCTCTATTCTCCTGTCATCACTGTGTCACTCAGGCTTTTAGACACGAGAACCCTGGCTAATTTAACCTAAAGCAATGTATCACATGAGGTAAGTAGCTCACAGGGTCTCCAGGGAGGCTGGGAGAAGCAGACCTGCACTGCAGAGATGTTAGGATTGGCACCCAAACTTTAACAACAGAATTGGTTTCTCCCATGAAGGTACCATCCGCACTGGGCAGACACCTGTGCTGCTGGACACCTGCCATTACAGCTCCTGGAGTTTGATGTGGCTCCTCAAGCTCCCTCTCCTGCACCTGAATGGCTTCTTCAAATCCTAGCTCCTGAGTCAGAATCCAGGGTGGGTGCCCCTCTAGAGCATCATCTAGAAGCTGGCCTCACCAGAGGACCTGACAACAGGAATGTCCAGGAAAGGTTTTCAGCTTCACTGGTGGGATCAGTGCTGCTTTCCACCATGACCCCAAAGGTAGCTAAACCCCTGATGGTGTCTCTGACCCAGTTTATACCACCCTGATGTGCTCAGCACAACCTGTCCCCTGGACTCTGGCCATGTGCCTCACGTCTCTGGCAGACCAGGTGGATAACGGTTCACATTCTTCCTGTGAACACAAAGCAGGCAGTGAGAGACACTGTGTGCAGACCTCAGGCCATCATTGTCTCTGCACATCCCCGTTCTGAGCAGGACTGGGGCCCGGCACTGTCTCAAGAATGCCCAACAAGGAAGATGACTCAGGAGCTCTGAAATCCAGTCTCCACACTGCCCTCTCCAGGGGGTTCCCAGAGGGGCCACATCACATCACACATCCCAGGGCACAAGTTAATGTCTCAGGGGGCAGATTTTGATCAATAAACACCAGGAGGTGGGAAAAATCCAGCTGGTAAACTGCCTGCTGCTCTTTTCCTGGAAAACTGCTAAGGATCTGTGACTCCAGGTGTTTCTGGAAATGTCCTGTGGGGCAGAGCCCCCAACAGTGTGCTCTGGAGAAGCCGTGGCCAGCTTAATAACACATCTCCTGTATTTTTTGGCTTTTCCTCCTCTCCTGCCTCACCTCTCTGCTTTTCTTGCATCCTTGGGTTTCAATAAAGTGCTAGAGGTGAGCTGTGTCTCAGACTCTGCTTTCTACAGAATGAGCTAAGGTGCATGATGTGGGGGTGGGGGTCACAATATCACTGCACCCTATGCCCCATAGCTCTTAAAGCAAGGTCCATTTTACAGATGAGAAAGACGAGGGGTTAAATCATCTCTCAAAGCTGACACTGCCAGTCAGTGACAAAGTCAGGACTTAAAAATCAAGTCAAAAGGAGTGTGGCTCATGTTCTTTTCACAGCACTGGGTTCCCTGTCTATGCTCAACACCACACAGGCTGGTGAAAAAGGGGTGCGAAATACAGGAAGGGCTCTACATTAAAGCATCTTGAAGGGAAGTCTACGACACCAAAGTGGTTTTGTCCATACCCTGCTCACCAGGGCCTGCGATGGGTCTAAGTGCTTATCTGACCCACTTTCCCAAAGCTCTTTTGCAGGGTGGGAGGGCCATTGCATGGGTGTAGCTTTGAACAAATAGCACTAGTAGGGAGTTAATAGGACAAGATGCTGAGCAGCTCTTGGGGCAAGACTGAAGGAAAGGAAACACGATTAAGTATAGGGAAAGAGCCTTCAGAGAGAAAGCATCATAGAGAGATTTCCCATTTGGAGTGTGGAGTCAGACAGAGGCCCAAATCTTGGCTCTGCCACTAACCAACAGAAGGCAAACTTAATCTCTTTGCACCTCCATCTACTCAACTGCAAAGTGGGGCTATGTGTAGTCTCATTCAGCCCATTGCAAAGTACTTGTAAATGTAGACAAAAGAAGGTGATGCTGTCATCGGAGGAAGAGCAGTAAAATGAATCCCTCATCCTTTGAGGACCCTAACCCTCTCTGAGAGACCCATACCCCATTCTGCCCCATAAGGCAGAGTCCAGAACATTTTGCTCCCTGGAACCCTTGCAGGATGAAGGCATGAGATGTGTGTTTCACCTGACATAAACACCTATATAAGACTTCAGTTTGTAAGCGAGTAGCCTAAGGAAAGAAAGAGGCTTTGAGGGGGACATCAACCTTCCGACACAAGTGACAGGCAACAGTGAAGATGTCCTGGTCTATCTACCATTTGCCACAGTGACGGGTTCCTGGCATCCAGGGAGCAGGGAGGAGGAGGGATGGTGGGCACGTTTGGTCACCATGCCAGTGCTGAAGCGTGGCTCTGAGTATTGATTTTGAAAGCTCAGCTTAGCTTCTAGCCCATTTCTCTGACCCTTCAGTGTATTCCATGCCCACCTAGCACTTTTGTAGAATGTGCTTCTTCCTTCCTAAAAGAGCCAGAGTGTATTGTTTATTTTCAACCAGCAATCCTTGTGGAGACAGTGGAGCTAACATCCATCACACCACGTTCAAGATATTCTCACATCATTAGCATTTTCATTTTACAGGTGAAGAACCGGGGCTTGGTAAGGTGCAATGACAGGAGGTGTGGCAAACCACCTTTTGTCTGGCATGATGAGGCATGATTATGGCACCATCTAATGCCAAATGTTATACTTAATCAACAATTTCGTGGCGAAACCACCATTGCTGTGTGGACTCTTTGTAAGCATCACTTACTAGCAAAGAATTGAGAGGAATGACGGGGGATAAAAAACATCTTTCAGTGTGTCTGAAACCTATAGAAAATAGCTAAGTACATTTTTCGAGAAAATTCATGCCTTGATGAATTTGCCTCTAGGTGGCAAATTCACAAATCAACAAGCAGAGCACAGTGCCCCAAGCTGGAAAACAACTGAAATTCCAATAATGAACAACATAGCTGTTCTACTGTCTCCCCCTTCACTGCCCTTCATGCTAGCAGAATTATCTGCATGCAGGCATGCCCATCTTTATTACATTTTGAGATCCTTCAGGGCAAGATTGAGCTTTTACTTGTTTTCCAACTTTCTATTAAGGTATCTGTTATGGGAAGTTTCAAACATTTGCAAACAAGTAGAGAAAAAAATACAATAAAGCCCTACTCACCCATCACCCTTCTCAAACCATCATCAACTCAAGGCCAATTTTGCTTCATCTGTTTTCCTACATACTTTCCCCTCCTCTGGATTATTTTGGAACAATTTCTGGCAGCCAGTATCATTTCCCTCCACAAATGTTTGAACACATATCTTTAAAAGATAATCATCTTTATAAACTATAATCACAATGCCATTATCCCTGCTGGTAATTATATAATTCATTAATTTTATGAGACGTTCAGTTAGTACTCACATTTCTTTGTCTCCAAAACATTTTTTCCTGCATGTTCACTTTAATTGGGATTGTCAAAAGGCCCATAAACTGCAGTTGGTAGATATGCTTCTTTTTTAATCCACAGTTTCTTTTCCTTCCTATTTTTTTTTTCTTCTCTTTAGATGTTGAAGAAACTGGCTTATCTGTGTTGTGGAGTTTCCCACAGCCAGGCCTTGGCTGACTATATGACCATATTGTCATATAAAACATCCCTTGACCCCTTGTATTTACTATAAATTAGGTCTAGAAGCTTAGTTGATACAGGTTAGAATTTCTGGCAAGACTTCAAAGGCAGTAATACCTACTACCTCTATGATGAGACGTGTATTTTCTGGTCCTCTCTGATATTAGCAGTAATTGATGATCACTGCTTAGAATCCTTATTTCATTAGACAATTGTGTTTTTCTGCTAGGACAGCCATAACAAAATAGCATGGACTGAGGGGTTTCAACCACAGAAATTTATTTTCTCAAAGTTCTGGGAGGCAGGAAGTCGAAGAGCAAAGTTTCAGCCAGTTTGGTTCCTGGTTAGAGCTCTCTCAGTGGCTTACAGAAGGCTACCTTCTCGCTGTGTTCTCACATAGCAGAGAGCTCTAGGGTCTCTTTCTCTTTTTGAAAGGCCACCCGATCTATCACATTATGGCTCTACCTCATGACCTCATTTAACCTTAATTACCTCTTTATAGGTCCCATCACCAAATAGAGCCACTCTGGGAGTTAGGGCTTCTTCACTGGGGGAGACACAATTGAGTTCACAGAAACATGTAAAATGTGACCTTCTGATCCTATCGTTTATGCTGCATTTATTAGCCTGAATCCCCCTCTAAGGAGAAAACTCCTCTCGTTGACTATTTGGACACCCTCAGGAATAGTTTATAACAGGAAAGATGAGGATTCTTTCCCTATATTACTGGTTTTCAAAAAATGAGTTTGTGTGTTAGTTGTCTTTGTTTTCCAGTGCTTTTAAGATGTCTGACATACAGCAGGGGCTTAGTAAATGTTTACTGAATTGAGCTGAGCTACTTTCATGTTGCTTATATGGACAATACTAAATTCTTTTAAGTCCCACTTTTCTTGAGAGCAACACTTTCCCTCCCAATTTTCCTGACAGTCCTCAGATTCAGATATTATTATGGTTAGTCTTTGGATAAGATCTACTTCTGCACCTTTTAGAGCAAACATGTCAGTACATGAGGGTACATGATGAAGCTCCCTGAGGTCTCAATCAGAATGTGGACAACAGATCTCAAGAAATTCCTGTAAGGGGCGCCTGGGTGGCTCGGTCGGTTAAGCGGCCGACTTCGGCTCAGGTCATGATCTCACAGTCCGTGAGTTCAAGCCCCGCGTCGGGCTCTGTGCTGACAGCTCAGAGCCTGGAGCCCGTTTCAGATTCTGTGTCTCCCTCTCTCTGACCCTCCCCCGTTCATGCTCTGTCTCTCTCTGTCTCAAAAATAAATAAACGTTAAAAAAAAAAATTAAAAAAAAAAAAAGAAGAAATCCCTGTAAAACACAGCCCTGCAACCCACCTACATAAGTTGATCAGCCCTTCACCTGGGCTAGACACAGCTCAACATTCAGATTTTCATTTTAGAATGTATTATTTGCCAACTGCACATCATAGAGACTGGAGCCAACTTGTCTGTATGTCAGGCTGGGACTCAGCATGGAGGAGACAGTGAGAACGCAAGCAAATCAAGGACCATGTTTACAATGGCTCTACTTTCAGTGAAATAAACCAAGTAAGTAAAGTAACCCAGTAAAGAGGCTGTTCCCCAGTGAACACAACCAGGAGGCTGGAAATGAGGATACCACCAGATCCTAGCTCTGGGAGTCCAAATGTTCCTTCTCGACTCCCCCGATGTAAACCCAGCCACAGGCACACAAACATACACACACATGCTCAAATGTATACATCTTCCACATAGTTTAACTGAGGCCGCATAAGGATTTCCTTTCTTTGTTAAAATTGGCACAGTCAGATATCGGACGCAGACCTGTCTGGCTCCAGAGACAAGCTCTACTGCTACAATGGACTGCACCACCATTCGCTTGTTAATCTCAGCTTCTGCAAGCTACCTCAAATACCTCCACCAATGGGTAGGACAACTGAAATTTATATATATACACATAAAATTCATTTATTTGTTTATTCAATATATACTGTAGATATATACTTGAATCTATATGTGTGTCTATGTGTACGTGTGTATATATACATATACATCTATATACATATATAAAATTTTCTAATCTTCTTTGCCACTGGATCCCATGATTAGCACATTGTAGGTGTGCAATAAATACGTATTAAATTAATGAATCCACTTATACAAACAGACCCCAATGAATGCAAGAGCAAATGAGTGTGCGTATAGAAAGAATAAAACCTTGTTATTCAATTTGCCTTCAGAATTACTCACCTGAGGGCGATGTGTTTCAACAATTTTGTTCCTTCCATAAATATTCTGAACAATATGTGGTGAATGAGTGACTGCACGGCTAAAGTATGGCTAAATGACTCACTGTGGCTACAATATCTCATGGATATACAGGTATTCAAACAATTCCCATAAAGCAAACTGAAACAGGAAGCTACAAGCAGAGCATGCATTACAGAAAGCATGGTGTCCCACTGAAGAATGGTACCAAACAGTCCTGGCACCTGATCAAATTATGGGTCCTCGTGCTATTGTTGTTGTTTTTTTTTTTTTCCTATTATGAAAGGAAATGCAACATTGGTTTTTTTTTCCCTAAAAATCACTGAGACTTGAGTAACAAAATCTGAATATCTATACAGGGCCATTTGGTTAGTTTGCTTTGGTTTCATTTTATTTGTTTTAAGAATATGTGTTTTGAAGAGGTGTTATTTTCCATTCAAAAGCAAAGAGAAGAAGGGAATTTAGAGAGTATGCATCTGCCATGAATTGGCCACAATACCAACTAGTTCCTTCCAAACCAACTCTGTCAATATATATTATTATAATGCAAAGTAAGGAAATAGAAACTCAGAGGTGAAGTGGTTTTCTCAAGGTTGAAAAGCAACTTAAGTGGCAAAGCCAAAGCCTGAATCCAGGTCTGTGGGCTTCAAAGCCCTTTTTCTTTTTTTTTTTTTTTTTAATTTTTGAGAGAGACGGAATGCAAGTGGGGGAGGGGCAGAGAAAGAGGGAGACAGAATCTGAAGCAGCTCCAGGCTCTGAGCTGTCAGCACAGAGCCCTACTCAGGGCTGGAATTCATACACCACAAGATCATGACCTGAGCTGAAGTCGGACACTCAACCAACTGAGCCACCCAGGCACCCCTCAAAGCCCAGGATCTTTCTAAACATAGCTTGAGACCCCGTCAGGCACAACCACGCTTTATTTCCCATTTGAGGAGCTCCTCAATGTGCTCAGCATGAGCACTGAGTATCTCATAACCACCCTGACAGGCTTCAGATCTTTTGCAGAGGCTGATTAAAGTAGATAGGCAGTTTTGCTCTTCCTGGGAGTGTCCTTCCTAATAACACATGGGGGAAGGGATATGGAAATAGGAACAGAAATAATATAATACAATGCAAAACTTAGAGATGAAGAAATAGAATGATAGCACAAGGAAAACATATATGTTCAAAGATCACTGTGTGTCCTTTTAAGGTCCACAGATTTATACACATGTACTAAGGGCTTTTTCTGATCACCTTAAATAGGTAAGAACATTTACCAAGCCAATCAAATGTGAATGAATAGTAATGCTTTAGCAAAAATCATCATGCCAGCCAGCTACTGACAGAACAAATGGTTTTGCTACCAATGAAATCCCTATAGAAATAAAGCCATTTGAACTGAATGGGTTTTGTACAATTTATTTCCAAAAATATCTCAACATAATGTAATTATCCTCAGAATTATTCTTCCCCAGTGATGGCACTGTTTAATCATAGGGCACAGCTACTCAAGCTGAAGTGGGCTTTGTTGGTGTTCAAAAATCATTTGGCAGATAGTCAGGATTTACCCTATGTTAACTTTCTGTCAGTGAATATGGGAATGTAGGTGTCTCTATTTTCAAAACACTCAGCTCTATGAAGTCAAAAGAAATTTTTATCTTTCTTTTACCTCTAGAGTACCTAGAGAATGTTCACTCCTTCATGCAACAAATTGTATTCAGGGGGTTTATTTATGTCACTTCTGGCTCTTGCCACAACCCACCAGAGTAAGTACAACAAATTCCATTTGCCCAAAGTCACTGAGTGGCAGGGTCAAGACTTCACTCACATCTGTCTGAATATCAAACTATCACACTACCTACCCTGCCTGCAACAATCTACCTATTATCAAAAGACTGCGTAGGAAATTTTTTCAACTAAAAACAAGAAACTAAAATCACTCCCACATAAGTGAAAACACTAAAAAAGGAAAGATTATGGAAATGAGGACCCAAAAGAAATTGTAAAGACATTTTAAATTTATGATCTCTCTTTTCTAACAGCTCTTCTTCTGTTTTTTTGTGTTTGTTTGTTTGTTTGTTTGTTTTTGGAAATATCCAGATTATAATTAGAGTGGATAGAACCTTAGGCGGGTTTTAGGATCCCTATAGCCTGATAGTAATCTAGCATAACTGATAATCTAGACAAACAGTATGTATGGAGCACCTGGGAGGCTCAGTCAGTTAAGCCTCGGACTTCAGCTCAGGTCATGATCTCACAGTTTGTGAGTTCCAGCCCTACATCAGGCTCTGTGCTGACAGCTTAGAGCCTGGAGCCTGCTTCAGATTCTGTGTCTCCCTCTCTCACCCTCTCTCTCTCTGTCTCTCTCTCTGTTCCTCCCCCACTCATGCTCTGTCTCTCTTTTCCCTTCAAAAATAAATAAAAACATTAGAGTAGCAGTACGGAATGCATTAAAGATAGTATTATTATTTAATCAAACATAGGAAAGAAGCTTTGTAGCAAGATGCAAAAAAAAGATTTTTGTCCTCAATGATGATTAAAATCTTCACATCATTTTTATCTCCCACCAATATTCAAGAAAGACAAAGCACTTTGTCCCCTTATACCTACTATGCAAAAACCTGGTGTTGCCTGCCATTTTGCAAAAGTACCAGGGAACCAGTTACAAGGGAGAGGGGTGTTACAGACCATCTTATGAATAACAACTGATTTTACCTCCAAAGCAAGTACCAGCTGATTGATAGTAGCTTCCCAGAATGCTGTTCTCAAGGGAAGCACAGGCTTTACTGCAGTTCAGGACACAATTAACAATTGTGATTAATTGTGAGAAATTTTGATCTTATTATTCTAAATGCTACCCTGTTTAAGAAGTCTTCCCAGGGGAACCTGGGTGGGTCAGTCAGTTAAGTTTCTGACCCTGGGATTTCAGCTCAGGTCATGATCTCATGGTTCGTGAGTTCAAGCCCCACATTGGGCTCTGGCAGTGCAGATCCTGCTTGATATTTTCTCTCTCTCTCCTCCTCTCTCTGTCCCTCCCTTGCTCACACTGTCTCTGTCTCTCTGAAAATAAACAAATAAATTTAAATAATTTTGAAAGAAAGAAAGAAAGAAAGAAAGAAAGAAAGAAAGAAAGAAAGAAAGAAAAAGAAAGAAAGAAAGAAGTCTTCCCAGGTCAGATTCTTCCAGAACACAAATACCTTGTAACTTGTGTTGCAACAGCCACCCCTATAGAACCTGACATATAGAAGACATTCATAAATAATAAAATAACTACAAGTTTGAAGACGGTAACTTAAAGTCTGCATTTCCTCTTTTTCTACCTTGGAAATCATTCAAAACCAATGATGACAACAAGAAACAAAATCACTAATCCATTTTTTGTGGAAATGGGAAAAAGCAAAAACCCCAAAAATCAAAATAGGTACATAATCTGTCAAAAACAGTGAAGACTGAGCAGAAGTGTGACTGGGAAGAGGTCGAGAGAGAGAAAGCCAAGTTGGACAGAAAGAACATGGAAAACAAGCTTGGAAAGGAAAAGGGAGGTGAGGGGAGGGGAGAAGAGGGGAGGGGAGGGGGGGGAAGGAGGTGAGGGAAGACAAGGGAAGGGAAGGGACGGGAAGGCAAGGGAAGGGAGCATACCCTGAGGTATGAAACGCGCCTGGGATGACAAACTTCTTACTTGTGATGAGAGAAATGAGACAAACAAGTGACAGGAGAATCATACACAAGTCACAGTGGTAGGCACCCATCTGTTTCAGGGACAGAATGGGGAAAAAGGCTTTTCACTGATTATACAGCTATATCTATACCTATATCTATATCTATAGATATATAAATATATATCTATCTCACGGATACTCAGATCCTCTATCAATTGACTGGAAAGAAGTACAAACTCACATGCACAAAATCATCAACAATTATCTCAACTAACCTGAAACCGAGTTCTGGGCCTCCTCAGGATGAGTTTTAGGCAAATATATGAAAACGTTCAGGTATTTCAAAAATTGATAATCAAAAAGAACCGATCCAGGATCTATCTACTCAAACCCACCGCAAGAAAATAAGATAGAGAGAGAGAGAGAGAGAGAGAGAGAGAGAGAAGGCCAGATAAAGAAACAACAAAACGTGGGGGGGGGGGGGGAAGTCACCATGGAGCAGTTGAAAATTTGACCATACTTACACAAGACTTTTTAAAATTAACAAAATATTACCATTTATAAAGAAAAAGTAAGGTCAAGATTCAAGAGCTAAGATGGAAAGGAGGGAAAACTGAAGGAAAGCAGAGAGAAAAGAAGCAACAGGTGATAAAGCATGAACTGACAAAGATCAGGAAAATAAAAATAGAAGAAAAAGTTAAACCATCACAGGAATGAAGGCAGAACTAGGAGAGTCAGAATGAAGTATATCAATAATTAAAGCAAAGGAAAACACAAATAGTATAGAAAAAATAAAAGCATGCAAAATAGAACATAAATGTAACAAAGTTTTGAAAAAAAATAGGTTCACTTCCACCTAGAATGTAACGGTTGCAAAAGACCATCATTCCTCTGGGGGGAAAATGAGAAAATAGCAGATAAATGGGAGAAAATATACTTTTCTTTCAAGTTACTGAAGATCTGTGGAAACAAAGAAGTCTAGGTAAATTCAATCACGAAAAGGAGCCAGCCTTCTGCAGGCGAGCAGAGATAAGTGTCACCGTCACCTCTGTGGAGGTATTTGCTGGGGCTGGGAGCACGCAGAAGTCCAGAAGGCGGCAGACCCGTGCAGACATGAGCAGAAACCACCCTATCTTTCAATAGCTGTATGCTGTCTGGTGCAGTGGGACCAGAATCCCAACGAGCCCAAATCCAGGGCTGGGCTTTCCTGTTCACCAGTTTCCTTCCACCAGACCTTGGTGAGTAAATACTCGTACAGGGACTTGTCTGGAAGACACAGAAGGATGTGACAGACTTGCACTGCTCAGATAGAAAAGAAATATGAAGGAATAATGGGGGAGAATTTCCCCAAAAAGATAAAGATGTTAACCACGCAGTCAAGCTTAGCAAATCCTAAGCAGAATAAATGAAGGGATCCAGTCGTAGGTACCTCAGAGTGAGCATTAAAAGAAAAAAGGGAAATCTTATACACAACCAGGTAAAAAAAGCTACATAAAAATCAGGGTTAGGGGCACCTGGGTGGCTCAGTCGGTTAAGCGTCTGACTTCGGCTCAGGTCATGATCTCACGGTTCATGAGTTCGAGCCCCACATCAGGATCTGTGCTGAGAGCCCAGAGCCTGGACCTGCTTTGGATTCTGTGTCTCCCTCTCTCTCTCTGCCCCTTGCCTGCTCACGCTCTGTCTCTCTCTCTCTCTCTGTCCCAAAAGTGGATAAATGTTTAAAAAAATTTAAATCAGGGTTAAAAAACAAAAAAGAATTACAGCTGACTTCTCATCGAAATAATAGAAGCAATGGCAGAAGGAAGGTAGCTTTAAAATGCTGAAATGAGAAAACTATCAATTTTAAGTTGTAGTGAATGTATCCTTCAAAAATAGGCAAAGATAAAGACATTTTTAGATGAACAGACGTTAAGTGAATTTGTCCTCATCAGATTCATACTACAAAAAACACTAAAGGAAGTTCTTCGTGTTGAAGAGAAGTGATCCCAGATAGAAGTCCAGACCTACGGGAAGAAACTAAGGACATTACAAGGAATAAATATATGAGTAGATATAAAAGACTTACTTAGATATTTATAAAAATAATGTTGACCATTTGAACCAAAAGTGGCATTTAAGTAAAGAAAGGAAAGATGAATTGTTTGATAAGCAGTTTGGGAACAGATGGTTAGTAACCTGGAAAAAAATTAAGTTGGCATTGTTTTTCATACCTTAGATTAACATAAATTTCAAATGGATGAAACATTATAATCAAACCGTAGGGAACTGGAATGACCTCTGGAGAAAACATCTGTTAATCTGAGTATGGGGAAGAACTTTGTAATAGGACTTTAATGCCAGGAGCATAAAGTTTTAAAGTTTGATTCATTCACTCCCAAAATTCAAATTTTTATACTTGGTAAAGGCATAAAGTCAAAAGTCATCCAAGAAATTAGAGGGAAATTGCTTTTGTAAATCGTATCAAAGACCAAGGGGTAACCATGGTAAAAAACAAATAAATAAAAGGTACGCTAGAAATCAATAAGACTAAAAGTCTAGTAGAGAAATAGGCAGAGTCCATGAAAGGCCATGAAAGGTCATTCACAGAGAAAGACATGACAAGGTGCTCTATTTTAGGTACGCTAAGAAGAATGCAAATTAAAAGTACACTGAAAGATCATTTTCACCAAAAGTGGTCACTGTGTATTCATCCAAAACATCCATACATTTTTTGGCAAGACTGTGGCAACAATGACTTTCACCCTTCCTTACAGAGGACACGGCCCTTCTGGATGGCACATTACTCAGTGTTCATAAAAGTTACAAATCAGGGGCGCCTGGGTGGCTCAGTCGGTTAAGCTTCCGACTTCGGCTCAGGTCATGATCTCGCGGTCCGTGATTTCGAGCCCCGCGTCAGGCTCTGAGATTACAGCTCAGAGCCTGGAGCCCGTTTCGGATTCTGTGTCTCTCTCTCTCTCTGCCCCTCCCCTGTTCATGCTCTGTCTCTCTTTGTCTCAAAAATAAATAAACGTTAAAAAAAAATTTTTTTAAAGTTACAAATAAAAGTATTCTCTGATCCAGCAATTCCATTTCTACAAAATTTGACCCATAGAAACAATCAAGCAAGTACAGGTGTAGTCAATGAAATGCTGTTTGTAAAAGCAAAATGAAAAGAGACAACCCAAATGCCTGTCACTGAGGCACCAGATCCATTAATCATACTACATTCCTGTAAAAGGAAACTATAGCCGTAAAAACAAGAAAGCAGGGTGCCTGGGTGGCTCAGTACATTGAGCCTCCAACTCTTGATTTCAGTTCAGGTCATGATCTCATGGTTCATGGGATCCAGCCCCATGTTGGGCTCTGCACTGAGAGTGGTGCCTGCTTGGGATTCTCTCTCTCTCTCTCTCTCTCTCTCTCTCTCTCTCTCTCTGTCTCTGTCTCTCTCTCTCTCTGTCCTTACACCACTCATGATTGCTTGCTCTCATTCTCTTTCTCTCTAAAATAAAAAAAAAAAGGAGGAAGCAGTTTATGCACTGAAACAGAAAGTCTTGAACTTTATAAGCTAGATTGTTAAGCAGAAAAAATTTAAAATGCAAAACAGTGTGCATTACAGAGCAACTTTAAGAAAAAGAAAGGAAAGAAAAATATTTTTACTTGAATATGCATAAATATCTGGAAGGATTCACCAGACTGATAACATCGAAAGCCCTTACAAGGGGTGGAGAGTACAGACCATAGAAGGGAAGATTGAATGAGAAGACAGACTTTTTATTTCATATCCTGTCATACTTTTTGATTTTTTAAGCAAAAACTATTCAAACCCTATTCAAACCCTATATAAACACAATACAAGTTAAAAAAATACACATACTATCTTGGTCATGTTGAATTTGGTTCTAAGAGTAAGAAAAGAAAGGACTGTTGAAAAGAAAGAGGGAATCTTTCCAGTCCCTTTCCTTTCCCTTTTGTGGAAAATAAATCCAAACCTTGTGGAAACTAGAAAATACACATCTCAGTTGTACACAACCTTTCAGCTCTAGATTCTTAGCCTGTCTCACAGACTCCGTCTACACCTCAAGTACATGTATGCCCAGGAGACAAACTCTAACCGCTCTGGCAAACATCACGCCTGGACACGGATGGTTGGCATCACAAAACCACCAGTGCAATGAGTAGGGCTCATTATTCCCCAAAAAGGAACAAACAGTGGGTGTCTGGAAACAAAAAAGACAGAAATAAGTTAAGCTGGCAGTGGGAGAATTTAGTATAGACCCTAACGTTATTTTCCCCTGTCTCCACTGTGGGCAAAGATCATAAGATACAACTAGAAGATACCAGATAACTAAACCATAAGTTTTATTTCTCCGTGTATCAGTTATCTATTGCTATAACATTACCACACACTTAGCATCTTCAACTAGCACACATTTGTCATCTCAGAGTTTGTGAGTTGGAAGTCCAGGCATTGCTTTGTTGAATTCTCTGCAAGAACATGTTGGCCAGGATGGGTTCTCATCTGAGGTTCTCCTGGGGAAAGGTCCACTTCCAAGCTTGGATGGTAATTAGCAATATTCTGTTCCTTGCAGACTGCCAAACTGAAGGTCTCGGTGTCTTGCTGGCCAGAGATCACCCTCAGTTCTTTGCCACATGAAGTCTACAAGATGGAAGCTTGCTCTTCAAGGCCAACAAGGAGGAAAACATCTCCTCGGAGACTGGAAGTTATATTATCTAATGTAATCCCATATACAATCCCATACATCCTGACCCCTTTGCCATATTCTATCAGCTGGAAGCAAGTCACAGGTTCCTTCCTCCCTCAAGAGGAAGGGACCACACAAAGCAGATAATGCCAGGAGGCAGAGACCCTGGTGGCCTCTTTACAATCTACCCACCACATCCAGCACCACAAGAGATTAAAAGAGAATTAATATTCTCTGAGCCAAAATCTTACCACTGATATTCAAGTAGTTATTTGACTTCTCTGTGTAAATATTCATCTCCCACTGCTTAGACTCAACAGCTAATTTTTAAGTACTCTCTGGGCAGGGATGATTTGATGGCCTACTGGTTGGTTGGCTGAGTTTTTTGTTGGCAATCCATACCCCATTTCTATTCCACCCCCTACTAGTTCAGTTAAGTGTCTGAAAACTCTTAGTGGAATGCATTTCTTTACTATCAGTGTCTCTATTTGAGAGGTGGCTCTGTGCTGACAGCTCAGAGCCTGGAGCCTGCTTCAGATCCTGTGTCTCCCTCTCTCTCTGCCCCTCTCCTGCTCTTGTTCTGTCTCTCCCTCTCTCTTTCAAAAGTAAAATAAACATTTTTTTTTAATTTAAAAAGAAAGAGATCTGGGTATTATATTAAAGAAGTGCCTTGGGAAAAAGTTGCTGCAAGGCAGAGAGTAGGTAAAGTCAGCCCTGTACTTCAAATCAAGGAGGCTATATTTAAAGGGGTCAGGGGCAGTTCTTCTATCACACTGCTAATTCCAACATCTTATTAATCTCATCTCCAGAGTTATTTCCAGGAGTAGAAAGTGAAAAGGCTTTTGAATTGACTGTTTCCATTGGCCAACTGAGAAACCTCCTTTAAGAACCGTTTTTAATATTGCATTTGTTCTTAAGAACTTTCAGGAATTCTAAATTTAACTCCATCAAGAAAATGTCTGAGAATGCGACTCCTCCCTCTAAGACAATTATTTCCAGTTTTCTCTTATGGAAACACGACATTCCAAATGTTTCCATCAGTGTTGTTTGTTTTTAATAGAGCAAAACTGACAGTATTCTTTTCCACTCAACTGTGAGCAAAACAATAGCAGTAACGTGAATAAATCCCATTTCTAAAGCAGTATCCATACAGATTGGTTGGCTCTTGTAAGAGGCCTTATACAGCAAAAGAAACTGCTGGCTTTTAGTTTCCTACATGTGCTTTTTACTTCTCGTTCTCAAAGCCCTTTACATGAAGATTTATTTACCCATATGAGAACTTACATCTAAAAAAATTACTGAACTCAAACATGCATTCTTGAGGCACTTTGCACTGTAAATAAAACACTGAGCATCTAGGACAGAAGCAGAGAGAGAAAAAGAGATAGAAACAATTGTTCAACCCATCTTGTTTCTTAATGACCATTTCTCCTCCTCATTTTCTTTCCCTTCTTTATTTCCCAACCCTTGAAAAGTATTCCTTTGTACCTTCTCCATCGCTATTTCTAAATTAGCTTTTTAAATTATTTTTATCATGAAGCAGGGCTGAACATACTAACATAAAAAAATGTTCACAATAGAGTAAGTAAGGGGAACAAAGAACAGTTATAGTAGGAGTCCAATTTTTGTGTTTATATATACATAATAAGTTACAGTAAATACATATGTTTTTTTCTGGCATTCAAATTTATTTAATCTGTTAATATATATTAATAGACTTACGATGGGAGAGAAAATAGATTAAAATGCTAGAAAGAGGGGCGCCTGGGTGGCGCAGTTGGTTAAGCGTCCGACTTCAGCCAGGTCACGATCTCGCGGTCCGTGAGTTCGAGCCCCGCGTCGGGCTCTGGGCTGATGGCTCGGAGCCTGGAGCCTGTTTCCGATTCTGTGTCTCCCTCTCTCTCTGCCCCTCCCCCGTTCATGCTCTGTCTCTCTCTGTCCCAAAAAAAAAAAAAATGCTAGAAAGATACCTACCATATTTTTAATACAGTGATGTGGGGGGATGACAATTGGAAAATGGGACTCAGTTGATAGATATGAATTTCCTTGCTTTTAAAAAAATGTCAGTTACAAAGAAAAAGGTTAACGCTTTCAAATTGCGTCTGTTTGCACAATATTCAGTTATGCCCAAAGCTGCCCAATCTTGTTGTGCCTATTACTGATACACTGCAGGATTCTGAAAAGGATGGAACTCGGCGGTGACTGTTTCCCCTGCTATTACCACAAATGTCATTATCTCAAAAACAGACATGCTACCTACAATGCAGACCTACACGCATGCACCTTGCCCTGGGAACTTGCCCGACGTGTCCTGTCTGCACTCCATGGCACCTGTCCCCACAGAACCTCCTCCAAGCGTTCCAGCCACTGCCCTAAGAGCAGAGCAGAGCACCTGCCTGCAACTATCAGGTTTGGGAAGTTAGTCAATGCTTCCCCTGGGAAAGCTCATCACTGTTTTCAAAAGCCCAGTTATAAAAGAAATCACCACACAAATGGGAACCCAGAGAATAATCTCAAAAGCAATAATAAAGCCATAAAACCTCATACTTAGCACGTTATACTTGCCCATTTCTTTTTTGATTCTCACAATAATTCTGTGAGCTAAGAGAGGCAAGGGCTTACAGAGAGTCCCCGCTTTTTGCTGCTTTGCACTTCGCCCATGTGCTCACCCAACTCCACCAAAAATCCTTACACTTTGTGTTTTGCTGATTCATTTGCTTAATCATCACCTCACCTGCAATCTCCAAAAAAGCTCCAGACCTTTGTATCCAGGGAACACAGCTGAAATAAGCATTTTTCTTCTCCTGGGAAGAAACACTGTAGAGAAGAGCCTGACAGCTAGAGTCAGAAAGACTTCTGATCTAATCTTGGTTCTGCTACTTAGTAGCTCATGCAGTCTTGGTCACATTGCTTAACCCACTAACCCTCAATTTTCCCATCCATAAAACAGGGAACTTAATTCCTACTTAACAGGGCTGTTGTAAGGATTAGATGAGAACCTGGGATGAAGCAGCTGGCTTTAAGGAACCTCACTAAGCATTTGGACCTTGGCAAAATCCTTTCCCGGGCCCCATCTGCTGGCGATAAAGAGTAAAGTCATGGCTACAATGAAGGAAACAGTCTTCACCAGGTAGCTGTTCTTGGACTCACATGAGTTACAGAAAAAGCAGGAATCGACTGTATCAATGTCTCTGTGTGGTAGTAAAAGAAACCAAAGGATGCAAGGCAGAGTCACGCAGCTCGCTGGGAAGAGAACTGTAAGCTCAGAGTCCACAGAAGCCAAACCGAACAGGTCTGTGGGTAGAAGGAAGGGAAGACAGGCTTCCAAGTCTGGCTCCACTGCTGTTCTCGGGGAAATCTCTTCCCCTCCTCAGAACCCTTGGCTCCTTTCTACGCCTGTTCCATACTGACAGATACACATATTTTTGTGTTTTACAAACTTTGCAAAAGGCTTGCAGTAAGGATGCTATACATTGCTGATACATAAGCGTTTACATTGATGAGTGGACATCCACAGTCTGGAAAGTTCTTCAGCAAACTGACACCAGCAGCTTCTCCCTAAGAGCCTCTTTCTGGAGACGCCAGCTTCCCACCACAGAGCTCAGACTCCTTTCTCCCTTAAGTCTCTATTATCTCCAATTCCTTTATGATTTTTCAGAAAATGTCAATTGCCACTTGCTCCTAAGCCCTGGACCTGTATTTGCACCAGCACATCCATTAATAAGGCCCATTCACATCAAGGCCCATCCTTCTGGGTCTCACCCTTCAGACACACCAACTTTCAGAGACGACAGCTTCATTTCTGTCTGTCCATACCCAAAAATCTCTGTAAATAAAAGGGCACAATATCGATATTTACAGAAGGACCAAGCCTCCCCCACAGTCTCTCCCTAAACTCGCAAGTAAACCTGAGAAAGCAGAGGCAGTTACAGTTACATCTTTAACATTGCATTTTTTGTTCATCCCACTACTCAAAGAAACAATACAGACTGAGGCTGATTACTTTTGAATATTAAAGAGCGAAGAGAAGTCAAAAATGACATATCCCTAAACTCAGGAAATTGGAAGGAGAAGGTGTCGAGATGCAGGATGGACTCTGGTTTGGGAAGCTCGGGGTCAGAAGTCCCCGGCGTTGAGCACACGGACGTGTCCAGTTGTGCGCAGGACATGTGGGCGCAGAGTAGAGGGAAGAGGTCAGCGCTGGAGCTTAGGTGACACACAGCTCCCAAGATGACATAAGAAAGATGACTAAAACAAGACAGGAAGCTGTGCTCCTCAAAGAGAAAGGGGTGCAAGGAAACAAGGAAAGAACAAAGCTCAAGCCTCAGGCGATGCCTACAGTTAGCAGTTGCTGGGGAAAAGAAAAAACAATGACACAGAAGAACCGTGAGTATCTTAGAGACTAGAAGAGCCTCAAAAGAGAATCAAAACAATGTGCTGTCACAAAAGCCACAGCGACAGAGAACTTCAAGGGAGAGTGGGAAGTAGGATCAGAGGCTCCAGGTAGTTCAAAGATAATTGCTTCACAGGGTCTGCAAAAGGGCAGGAATCTCTTACCACTTCAGTTCTGCAGTGTGTTGGGAATAAAATTCAAGTTTCAAGTTGGTAGTAGCATCAGCAACTTTATCTAACATTTACTGAGCACTCAAGCTATGCCCAGGTTGCCAGATGAAATACTGGATGCTCATTTAAATTGGAATGGTAGGTAAATAATGAGTAACTCTTAGTGTATCTTCCATTTCACATAAATAACTTTTTAGTATAGGTATGTCCAACTGCACATAAAAAATCTGAAATTCAAATTTAACTGGGAATCCTGTATTTTTAAATCTAGCAATCCTGCATATACAAGGCACTACCTGAAGCATTTTATATACCTAACCCATTTAATGCTTCTAACATCCAGTTCATTTAGGAGGTCTGTTGCATTTTGTTCCTCTCTCCCCTGAGAAAGCCATAAAGGTTCTATGCTGACAATGGAGAATAAGTCTAATTTTGCATATTTGCATTGATTAATAGAGCTATTTATTAAGGCATATCTGTGCCAGGAATACAACAAGGAAAAAAACACACTATATCCTCCCTTATGGAGTTTATTATGTAGTCTTCCTCTCCTTTTTTTTAATGTTTATTTTTGAGAGAGAGACGGAGTGCGAGTGGGGGAGGGGCAGAGAGAGAGAGGGAGACACAGAATCTGAGGCAGGCTCCAGGCTCTGAGCTGTCAGCACAGAGCCCAACACGGGGCTCGAACTCATGAACTGCGAGATCATGACCTGAGCAGAAGTCAGACACTCAACAGACTGAGCCACCCAGGCTCTGTAGTCTTCCTCTCTTAACCCCTCATGGAAAGGAAGCCAGTATGATCACACTGTGTGTATGCATGTGTGTGTGTGTGTGTATGTGTGTGTGTGTGTGTGTCTAGGAGCTTTAAAGGCACTCACAAAAATCTAAAATGAAATGCTGACTGTCTAGCACCATACCATGTAAATGACCAGCACTGGCAAGAGTATTAGGAACATGCAAATCGTCTTTTATTCCATATGCATAATTGTCTAGAAGGCAGAGGTAGATTAAAGAATAAAGAATGGGTATTTCCATAATACCTTAAAGGTATAAAGCAAAAAAAAAGCAATGTTGAATATAATTCGTCTGATTCAGTGATCTTATTTATTAAAAAGTCTTGAATTTCAGGGGTGCCTGGGTGGCTCAGTCAGTTAAGCATCTGACTTCAGCTCAGGTCATTATCTCACAGTTCATTGGTTTGAGCTCTGCATGGGCTCTGTGCTGACAGCTCAGAGCCTGGAACCTGCTTCGGAATCTGTGTCTCCCTCTCTCTCTGCCCCTCCCCTGCTCATGCTTGCTCTCTCTCTCCAAAACAAATAAATAAACATTTTTTTAAAGTCCTGCATTTCACCCTACATAAGTAAGGCAAACATAGGTCTCTGAACTGGTACAACAAAATTGGTTTGAGAACTGCTGAACCCATTAGAACTTCTAGTTCACTGCCTTAATAAGCTACAATGTTAACAGAAATCTCAAAATTTACATCATGACCTGTTTAAGCAGTGGACTCTAACATACATTTTCATATAACTTTTATCAAAGAGTCAATTCTTGATTATAGAGGTGCTTAGGAATATAGCAAAAGGAGTCTGAAATTAAGTATAAAACAACCTAAGAGAGTTTTCCTACATCATTACTTACTAACATTCTATGATTTCTCTTTGAGCCTAAATTTTCTTATCTGTAATGATCTTTGCCTATTACAAAGGGTCACTGTGCAAGCTTGTGTCCATAAAAGTGTTCCATAAATTATAAATACAAGTGGAAGGAGACCTCATTATTATTAATTATGGCAAGAATAGAAGGAAATATGGTTCGTGGAACACAAATTTGATTAATATGATTTTGGAATCCATCTGATGCAAACTAATTTTGCATTTAACAATGTGAATTTTCAAAAGCATAGTATATAATACAAAGCATTTTTGTCTCATTTTATCCACTAACTGTGTTAGTAATTGCCTGATATTAACAATGAGAGTCTTATACTCCATGGTCTTTCCAAGGTCTGTTCATCTCTATGATAACTAAATCCACAATGACAGTAGGACAAATTGGCACCTAAGCATTGCTAGATGCTGGTGTGAAGTCAGCCTAGATTTAAATTTTTCTTGCAGAAGATGCACAAAGTAAATAATTCACACATGGACCATGAAATTAAAATTCTGAAATATCAACAGAAGGCAAAGGTTTGATTCCTTCTGTCTCAGATATCTTTCTCTAATAGAATTCAGCCTAATAATGAGTTCTTGCAAATATTTAGGAAGCCAAGTCCTATTGGGTATTGGCAAACAAAAGTCTTTGAGATCAAGGGGTTTAAATAGGCAAGAGTAGAGACAGTCAGAAATCTGAGTACATTGGGGTACCTGGGTCACTCAGTCGGTTAAGCTTCCAACTTTTGGTTTTGGCTCAGGTCATGGTATGTGAGTTCAAACCCCCAATATGGGGCTCTGCACTGACAACATAGAGTCTTCTTGGAATTCTCTCTGTCACTTTCTCTCTTCCCCTCTCCCTCTCCGAAAGAAAGAAAGAGAAAGAAAGAAAGAAAGAAAGAAAGAAAGAAAGAAAGAAAGAAAGATGCATGGAAAGGGAAGGAAGGAAGGAAGGAAGGAAGGAAGGAAGGAAGGAAGGAAGGAAAGAAAGGAAGGAAGGAAGAAGAAAGAAAGATGCATTGAAGGGAGGAAGGAAAGAAAGAAAAACAGAAGGAAGGAAGGAAAGGAGGAGGAGGAGGAGGAGGAGGAGGAGGAGGAGGAGGAGGAAGAGGAGGAGAAGAAGAAGAAGAAGAAGAAGAAGAAGAAGAAGAAGAAGAAGAAAGAAAGAAAGAAAAAGAAAGAAAGAAAAGAATAAAGAAAAGAAAGAAGGAAAGAAGAAAGAAAACTCAGTACATTATGGGACATGTTTTTATGGTACAATATTATGGGTATTACCATGAGGATGAAGTAATTATACAGAGATAATTCCACATCAGAGGAGCCAAGGAGCCACATCAGGAAACCAAGCTTTAGGAGGTCAAGGAACGGGTCCCAGAACAAGTGACATCCAAGAGGGGAGAGGATAAGTAAATGAGTTAACCACACATGAGTGGGATGGGATAACATTTGGAACCAGTGAGTGTGTCCAGAGCAGAAAGCATAAAATAAATAAAAGAAGTATGCACTTGATAAAATATGGTAGAACTTGGGAGACCATGAGGGAGAGATAAGAGTCCAGATTGGACAGCTAAGGAGGAAGAGAAAGAAACAGTATAAACCAATCCAGGAGAGTTACAATTAATGTTGAGGGCAAAAGTTGACCTTGCCACATTTTAGCCAGAATAAATATTACTGTTACTAGTATGGAGAGTAGAGAATGAGTTAGACTCTAAATTTTTTTTTATTTAAAAAATATTTTTTAATGTTTTATTTATTTTTGAGACAGAGAGACAGAGCGTGAGCAGGGGAGGCTCAGAGAGAGAGCAAGACACAGAATCCGAAGCAGGCTCCAGGCTCTGAGCTGTCAGCACAGAGCCCAACGCGGGGCTCAAACTCACAAACCGCGAGATCATGACCTAAGCTGAAGTCGGAGACTTAACCGACAGAGCCACCCAGGCGCACCTGGACTCTAAATTTTTAAAGAAATTAAAACTAGATGAATGGATTTGAAGCACAGGTGAGGTAATTGTAAGAAAGAGAAAGGAGTTAAGTGAAATAAGAGATTTCTTGCTTGCAAGATCTGGTGTATGATGGCTTGTTAGTTAAGAGAGGAGACTAGTCAGTTTTCACTAGTTTAGACCATGGCAACAACCAACCTCAAAGTATCAATGTGCTATGGGAACAATTTATTCTATGTTTGCATTACATGTCACTGGCTATAGGTCAACTGCCACAAATTTTCTCATTCGAGGACCCAACCTGAAAGAGACCCTGTCTGAAACATGCTGCTCTTCAAAGAGAAAGAAAGAACAAGATAGGCTCAGGAAGCAAGTATTAACATAAACATCATCAACTCATACACCATTGGCCAAAGCGAGTCACAAGGCCAAGCCCAATGTCTTCAAAGAAGACAACACACATTTTCTGTGTCCAAATGATTCAGTCTAGCATAATCACCTTTCTGGTCACAACTATTTGCATACCTCTTTTATTCAAACAAAATGAATGAGACTATAAATGTCTTCTCCAACCAGCCTGGAAATCCAGATCCTGTTCTAGTTTCTATACCAGATTTAAGCCCTCCCGACTCAAGACACCTATAAATAACAACAAAATGAAATAGAAAATATCTTCTCTACACACATCCAACATACAATGGTAAATGGGGACAGGATAATGATGATAGATATTCCTATTTAACAAAGAGAATAACGGGAAGGCACAGCAGTCATTGGTTAATAGCAATGCTGAAGCCTTATGGGACTAATGTTTCGATAAACCTGTATCTTGGGGAATAGACATATTCTTGTTTAAGGCCAGGTTTTGTTATTTGGGATTATCTCCCCAACCTATGTTTTCCCATAGTCCTTGGTTACTCCTCAGAGGTCCTCCCTTTTCCAATATCCTCCTTGGCCATATATGAAGAAGGTGTAGAATATGCAGCTCTTTGGGGCTGGGCAGCTTTCTCAGTCTACCCACTGCCAGAAATAGCTTTGGGAGTCACAGCTGCTTTTAATCCAGGCTGGCAACTCTTTTGGCATCAACATTCATTTAAAAACTTTTTATTACTGTGTTATAATCAGCTTCCTGTGCCATTAATCACACCACCATTATTTTTGTGATACACATCTTTCTACATTCACAACTGGTAGTTTTAGTTTATCAGGATTCTACTAGACCAGTCCCTTAATCTTTGTCCACGAGCAGATTTTATAAAACTAAAAGAATATACTGTCCCCTGCAGTACACTCTGTCCGTGTGGAGGTTTTAACAATAGATAACATGGCACACTCTTGATCTGGTCTTTGTCCCAAGGCTGAACCCCAATGAGCCCTGATTGCTCACAGCATTTCTGTTTCTCCTCTTTTTTAACTAGTTGGAGAAAAAACACAACTTCACCTCTCCACCATTCAAGTCCTAGAATTTCTCGATTCCTTCTGTTCTCTTCCATCCCTTCTTGCAAACTTCCTGGTTCTTTTCTAAGATCCTTTCTTTCCAGTAGAACCTTGGCCAAAGGAAGCTAAAGAGAACCAAGGTGCATAAGTGACATTCTGTTCCTAACCTGTCCACTTAAAACCACATGCACATCAGTCACATTATCTGCTTGCATGTTATCACAACATTTTTATCAAATAATTTTCCACTGAAGAATACAGGCTTCCATCTTTTGGGCCTCCAGTGGGTTTCCTCGATGCCCACTTCATGATCCCAGAGTCAATTCCACATCTTTTATTTGTTTAGCTGAATCCCATTTCTAGCGACCAAATTTGGTGTTTGCATTTTCCCACGTATTGAAGTTAAACCATGTTTTTTTCAGAGCTGATTGTCATCCATATATCCTCTGTGAGGTGAATGGTCTTTTCAAGTCTTTAGCCCATTTTCTTTAATTGTGTGTTACTTTCTTATTTCTGGGTTTTAAGGCTCTTTATATATTCTAGATCTGAGTTCCTTACCAGACATGTGATTCACAAATATTTTCTCCCAGTTTGTAGCTTGAGTTTTCATCTTAACAATGTATTTCCCAGAACAAAATACTTTAATTTTAATGAAATTCAATTCAGCACTTTTTTTTTTTCTCTTACAGATTGTGCTTTTGGTCCCCTAACTAAGAATTCTTTGCCCAATCTCAGATTACAAAGATTTTCTCCTATATTTTCTTTTGGAATTAAAATAAAAATAAAACCATTATAGTTTTACATTTTGTGTTTAGACCTGTGGTCCATTTTAAGTTAATTTTTGTATAATATCGGAGGCATAGGTCAAAGTTCTCTCTCGATTTGTGCGTGTGTGTGTGTGTGTGTGTGTGTGTGTGTGTTTGCTTATGAATATCCAGTTGTTCCAATACCATTTGTTGACAACAACTATTCTTTTGCCATTGAATTGTCTTTGTACCACTGTCAAAACAAAAACAAGAAACCCAATGAGTCATATTTGCGTGGGTCTATTTCTGAACTCTTCTGTATGCACTGACCTTTGTGTTTGCCCTGTTGTCAATATCACTCCTACTTGATTGCTGTAGCTTTATATTAAGACTTAATATTGAGTATTATGGGGGTACCTGGGTGGCTCAGTCGGTTGATTGTCTGCCTTTGCCTCAGGTCATAATCTCACGGTTCGTGAGTTCGAGCCCCAAGTGGGGCTCTGTGCTGACAGCTCAGAGCCTGGAGCCTGCTTCAGATTCTGTGTCTTTGTCTCTTTCTGCCCCTCCCCTGCTCTCTCTCTCTCTCTCTCAAAAATAAACATTACATTTAAAAAAAAAATAATATTGAGTACTATGGGGGCTCTTGGGTGGCTCAGTCGGTTGAGCATCCGACTTCAGCTCAGGTCATGATTTCACAGTTTGTGAGTTCAAACCCCACATCTGGCTCACTGCTGTCAGGGTGGAGCCTGCTTTGGATTCTCTGTCTCCCAACCTGCCCCATTCTCTCTGCCCCTCCCCCATCATATTCTCTCAAAAATAAATATACCTTAAAAATTTTTTTAATAAATAAAATAGTAAAAAAAATATGGAGTACTGCAATTTCTCCAACTTTATCCGTTTTAAAATAGATTTGGCTATTCAGATTCCATTTATTTTTCGTAAAATGTTGGAATCACCCACTGATCAAAAATCTATATCCATGAGACAATACTAATAATGAAAGATCAACTTGGAAAAATGTGAATGTATGTTGAAACTTGCAATCCATTTACATGGTAAGTCTCTTCAGTTCTTTAGATCTTTTATTTCTTTCCTCACTCTTTTGTAGTTTTTAGCAAACAGGTTCCTCCCTTATCTTTTTTTTTTATAACTATTATGAATGGCATCCTTGGCAAATTTTGGTTTCAAGGTTTTCATTGCTTTTTTTTGAAGAAATGTACAGCTTTTTCATGTATTCACCTTGTATCCTACAATATTACTGAACTCACTTGTTAGTTCTAGGAATATTTTTGTAGATTCTTTGGGATATTCTACATAAATAATCACCTTATCTGTGAATAGGGACAGTTTTACTCATTTATTTTCCAATCTGGATTGGGGTTTGGTGTGTCTGTTTCTTTGTTTTTCCTTATTTTGCTGGGTAGGACTTCTAGTAGGATGTTGAAGAAGCATGGCAAGGGTGGACACCCACCTGTGGGAAAGCACGAGGCTATCGCCATTAAGTATGATGTCAGTTGCGGGCTTCTCTTAGATGCTCTTTATCAGACTGAGGAAGTCCCTTCTATTCCTAGTAGGCTGAAAATTATTATGATGTGATGTTGAATTTTTTCAAGTTACATTCTTTCAGCACTTGACATGAGCATGTGGTTTTTCTTTAGATGGTTAATATGGTGGATTATACTAACTGTATTATTTCCCAAAGTCCCTATGGGGAAAGTGCAGAGGATGGATTTTGGAACTTTTTTTCCTAATAATTTAAAGACATGAATTGCCATACAGCACAATTTTAGCTGCATCCTAGGAATTCTGATATGCTGTGTTTTCATTTTCATTCAATATGAAGTATTTCTAATTTTTCTTGTGATTTCTTTTGTGACCTATGGGTTACTTGCCTGTTTACTCTTTGATTTATAAATATTTGGTGTTACACGGGTATTCCTCTGCTACTTAATGCTTTGTTTTATTGTGGTCAGAGAATATAATCTGTGTGATCTCAATCTGTTTAAATTTAATGAGACTTGTTTAATGACCCAGGAGATGGTCCATCTTGATCAATGTTCTGTGTGGATCTGACAGGACTATGCAGTGCAGTTGTTGCTATAGCATTCTATGTAACTGTCACTTAGGCTGAGTGTACTGATTGTCCTGTGCAGGTCCTCCATATTCCTACTGGCTGTCTTTCTACTTGTTCTATCAGTTATTAAAAAGGATCACCGCCATCTTCAAATATAACCAGGAACTTATCCATATTTCTTTCCACTTTCTCCGATAGTTTTTCTTCATATGTTGCGAAACCTGTAATTCAATTCTTGCTGTTTAGTGTGGTTATATTTTTTTAGACATTGAAGCTTTTATCATTATAAAACATGTCTATCTCTTGTAATATGCCTTATTCTAAAGTTTACATGGTCTGAACTTAATATATCCACTGTGGCTGTTTTATAACTAGCATTTGCATAGTACGTCTTTTACAAACATTTTACTTTTTGTTTGTATCTTTTTTAAATGTTTTTTTAATTTATTTTTTAAGAGAGAGAGAGACACAGAGAGAGAGAGAGAGAGAGAGAGAGAGAGAGAGAGAGAGAGAATGAGCAGGGGAGGGGCAGAGAGAGGGAGACACAGAATCCGAAGCAGGCTCCAGGCTCCCAGCTGTCAGCACAGAGCCTGACATGGGGCTTGAACTCATGAACCGCGCGGGGTGGTGACCTGAGCAGAAGTCAGATGCTTAACTGACTGAGCCACCCAGACGTCCCTGTCCTTCTTTAGTTCGAACAAACTTCTTGTCTATACTGATAGTCACAGATGTCATCTCTGCAACAGAAACAGAGGTGGGGACATTTCAAGAACATTAAAAAAATATCACACCCATGTGCCTTTTTAAAGCCAACTAAACTTCTATAAAATGTCTCTGATTCTTTCAGAGTATGTGTTGTAGGGAGCAATGTAGGTGATGCCATAGTACTTTCTGTTTTTGCTTATAGTGGCAACTACTGATTCTTTTTCTTGGTAAGTTAGGTTGAGAAATTTTATTTAATGGCAACTGAAGGGCCATTTCCAACTGGGGAAATTCCTTTATATCTGTCTTCAACTTTTTTTGATAAAAAGTTGCACCAGTATTTTACCACCAGATGAAAAAAAAAAAGAGGAATATCATTTAAAAATTAATGTGTTTAGGGGCGCCTGGGTGGCGCAGTCGGTTAAGCGTCCGACTTCAGCCAGGTCACGATCTCGCGGTCCGTGAGTTCGAGCCCCGCGTCAGGCTCTGGGCTGATGGCTCCTGTTTCCGATTCTGTGTCTCCCTCTCTCTCTGCCCCTCCCCCGTTCATGCTCTGTCTCTCTCTGTCCCAAAAATAAATAAAAAATGTTGAAAAAAATTAAAAAAAAAATTAATGTGTTTAGGGGCGCCTGGGTGGCGCAGTCGGTTAAGCGTCCGACTTCAGCCAGGTCACGATCTTGCGGTCCGTGAGTTCGAGCCCCGCATCAGGCTCTGGGCTGATGGCTCGGAGCCTGGAGCCTGTTTCCGATTCTGTGTCTCCCTCTCTCTCTGCCCCTCCCCCGTTCATGCTCTGTCTCTCTCTGTCCCAAAAATAAATAAAAAATGTTGAAAAAATTAAAAAAAAAAATTAATGTGTTTAGGGGCGCCTGGGTGGGTCAGTTGGTTAAGCGTCCAACTTCAGCTCAGGTCATGATCTCACGGTTCGTGGGTTCAAGCCCTGTGTCAGTCTCTCTCCTGACAGCTCAGAGCCTGGAGCCTGCTTCAGATTCTGTGTCTCCCTCTCTCTCTCCCCTTTCCCCCCTTGTGCTCTGATCCTCTGTCTCTCTCAAAAATAAATGAACATTTAAAAAATTAATGTATTTAAAGTAAAGTACAGAGAAAAATATGCATATATCAGGTTTTGTTTTGAATGAATCTTTTTCTCTGATCCTAATGTAAAGATCTTGTGCTATAACTTTTAAAGCCATACAAATAAGAGTGCTAAACTGTGGGCTTCAAAGTAGGTGCGTTTAACCAGTATTACTTGGAAAATAAAATAGAAGAACTAGAAAGAAAGAAAGAAAGAAAGAAAGAAAGAAAGAAAGAAAGAAAGAAAGAAAGAAAGAAAGAAAGAAAAAGAAAGAAAGAAAGAAAGAAAGAAAGAAAGAAAGAAAGAAAGAAAGAAAGAAAGAAAGAAAGACATTTTCATGGGGTTTACTGTCTTCTGATTTGCATAGTTTCTTATACATTGTTGTAATTCTTTGTCCCTTTGAATGCAATGTGTCCTTTTCTCTTGCTATTTTTAAGACCTTCTTACTACAAATTTTTTTGAAATGTGTCCAGACGTGGCTTTAGTCATGTTTATCCTGCTTGAAGCTTGTTGAATTCTTAGACCTGTAAGTTTACAGTGTTCGTCAAAATTGCAAGGATTTTTTATTATTTCTTCAAATATTTTTCATGTTCTTTTCTCTTGTATCATTTGTGGAGTCCAATAACATATATTTAGGTTATTTATCTAAGAGGTCACTGATATTCTGTTCATCTCTTTTGGTCTCTTTCTCTCTGTGCGCTTAATTTTGGGAAGTTTCTATTTCTGTCTTCAGGCTTACTGATGACTTGTTCTGAAGTGTCTTACCTGTTAAGTGGACATGTTTTGTTCTCCAGAGTCTAATCTGTTGAGTTCTCATTTTATTTGATGTCTGTGTGTGTGTATACCTTTACTATCCTTCCTCTATTCATGCTTTCCTTTAAATTCTTGAAAATGTTTATAATTTGTTTTAATATGCATGCTGCTAATTCTACTGTTCTGCATTATTTCTGAGTCTGTTCCTATTAACTGACTCTTCTTTTAGTATGTCCAGTGGTATTTTCATTAGATGCTAGACAATAAATTTTATGGTATTAGTTCATGGATTGTGTTGTTTTTATTTAAAGAGTTTGGGCTTTTCTGATAGGCAATCAAGTTATTTGCAGTTTAGTCTAAAGGGCTCAAGGATTGTTTTAAGCTTTGTGAAGGCAGTTATAGAGTATTCTTTAGGGGTAGATTATCCCCACTATTGAAGCAGGGCTCATCTGGGGTTTTTACTGAATGTGTGCAAACAGTCAACAAGGGCTCTTTCTTCTGGCTGGTGGAAAAAAATCAAATGATTCCATTCCTACAGGAGTTCTGGGTTCCATTCAGCTCACAATTTCCCAGTTACTCAATTTTCCAAATTCTTGGAGCTTTCATCTGATGGACTCATTTCCCCATATTCAGAAAAATATATAGAAATCCATGTTCAGATTTGTGGAGCTCTTTTCCTGTATAATTTCCTCCTTTCCAGAATTCTACTCTGCAACGTCCAGCTGCTTCAAAGTCCCTGACCCCTGATCTCCATCTCACCAACCCAGTAGACCATTATGAAACACTTGGAACGTCTCTCTCTGCTGTCTGTTTGGGGATGTGCCCCTGGGCAAAAAGCCAGCATGGTCATCAGGCTCAACTCATTTGCTTCCCTTCAGAGATCATGATCCAATGAGTTCTGTTGTTTAATGTCTGAAAGAGTTGGTTCATAGATTTTGTCAAGGTTGCTAATTGTTTAAGACAGGAAATTAAATCCAGTCCCTTTACTCCTTCATGGGCAGAAATAGAAGCTGTCATACCGTTTTTTTATTCTGGAAAAGTATTACCCTGTTTTTCAAGAGACTAGAACAGTTGTTTTAAAATTCATGTTCAAATGGTTTGTCTAATCATCTCTTCATTACTACATTAAGATCACGTACTCTTGTCAGGAAAACTACAAAAGGATTCTGTGATCCTTCAGGATATATACCAGAAATATACCATAATATACCAGAGTAAAGTAACTCATTGTTTATAACATATATTTAGATTTAAATACCTTGTAATTATTCATAATCGCAGGTTCAGACCCCATCTTTTTTCCTGATAAAATCTCTTTTTCCCAAAGAGTTAGGCTTTTTCTGGTAATGACTCAACTCTATACAGTAGAAGAAATATACATATATTTTCTAGATGGTTACATATTGAATAGAAGAAAGAGATACTTACATATTTTTATATACAACATAATCCTAAAAATATCATTTATGCAGTATGATAAATAGTATGCTTTAACATTTATTATACTAGAAACTGATTTTTGCTTTTTATACTTTCCCTATACAAAACCAAAAAAATATGGTTCATATTTTTATTTGACCCAGGTGATTTCTTTTCCCACTCTGTGATTCATAGCCCTTGACAGATAAGAGGTTCTCAACAGTCAGTGTATGCCCCATTTCCCATGGCAGTTTTCATTAAAAATTATAAATGAGGATACAGTCTCTTAAAAGCATCACTGAATAATGGAATCAGATAAATTGCTCAGAGATCAGCTGCTATGGTTTTTACACTGAAAAAGAGAAAATCATTTAACATAGTACTTGGTACAGCATTTTCCTTGACTAAACGCTGCTTCTCTTATGCACCCTCTTCTCTCTCTCTGAGCAGGAAGATACCCTAATGCCCCAGTGGCAAAATCAAAAACGCTTGATTCTGAGACCCATGTTCTGTTTCAACGCTAATCTCGCTTATAGCTAAGATTTAATATGAGGCTAGCCCAACACTGTTCTCTTTACCAGTTCTAACACTGGTTCCAAAAGCACACTTAATTCCCAGGGATACGCTGGAGACACTTCATGACACAGTGAACCCCGGCTGCATATTGCAGCTAATGATCCCAACTATGCAAATGAAGCTGTGACATCTGTAATTAGAAAAGATCTCACTGTCAATCATTGGACATGAATCAGCATCTTCACTGCACTTCAGGAAAGGCTTTTTAATGAACAAGGTCTAATAATTTTAAAGGCTTAATGAGCAATTACGCTAAACCAATGATAGCACTAAGAAGATTCCTCACCATTTATTGTTTTTTCTCAGATGTGATTTCTAATTATAGCATAGGCAAGATCGTGATTGAGGTTCTACCCTTATCAAGACACCATCTCCATTACAAAATGAATCTACCCTTTACCTAATGTTATGTATTCTAACTAGTGGAAGGAGATAAAAGAGAACTGATATTTATTAAAGATCATTACGACAAAGACTCTCTTATATATTAACTCATCTAATATATATCCAAATAGCACTATAAGATAGATATTATCATGTGTATTATTACATTCACATTTTTAATATGAGGAAACATAGACTCAGATATATTCAGGAACGTCTCCAAAGATTAGAAACATAAAGAGAGAAAGAATTTGAGTTGGACCCAGAATAACAGACTTTAAACCTAATACCCTTTCCACTGTATTACACCGCCTCTCTTTTATACCACTGTAGCTACATACTGCCATTAATTTGGGGTCCAAGAGTAGTAATTTAATTCCTATTCCTGTTTATGCATTTTGATTAAAAATTGATATACTGACATGCCTTTCATTTTTTAAAATTTTTATTTGAGGTAATTTTATCTGATTCCCATAGGAGATACTATGGCTTTATTCAGTCAGTAATACCTTGCATGTCTGATGTCAAGCTAATTTATAAATGGAAAGATTTGTAAATAGCTATCATTATACTTCTGTTTACACCTGCTTCTGTCTTCATTGCACCTATCACTTCTGCTCAATGCCTCAACAAATGGGGCAAAGATGGCTTTCCTGAGTCTCATTATATCTATCAGTGTCTTGTGATCCTCTGAAATCCCTACACTCACTTGTTTTTTCTTCCCATCAGGAAGCCATTTCATAATTTGTCCTATGGGCAAAAAAGCTTTGTTTTCCTAAACACAATGGAAACATGTCCACGTGTGTAATTAACAACGTTAATGCCATTTTATCTGGGGGCTTAAGAGCAGAAATTAGTAGCAGTTCTTAGCTCAGAAGAGCCCATGTCTTTGTTTTTGTTTTGTTCTGGTTTTCGCTGTCTCTTGTCTATTTAGATCACAGTAGTATTAGTTAAGTGAACTGAATAAATCTGAGAGGGCCCTCATTTCTTCTTTTTAAAGTTTATTTATTTGAGAGAGAGAGAAAGCACCAGGTGGGGAGGGCAGAGAGAGAAGAGACATCGAGAATACCAAGCAGGCTCTGCACCCGCAGCATGGAGCCAGATGCGGGGCTCAAACCCATGAACCTTGAGATCATGACCTGAGCCAAACTCAGACACTACCCAACTGGACCACCCACGTGCCCTGAACCCTCATTGCTTCTTGCCTTCTCACCTGGAAGGCTTGTATTATAAAACCAAACTACCAGGAAGCCCAGAACACGTAATTACTGCTAGTGATGATTTACCAGAATCAGTATTTTAGAACCTATTTCTATCCTAACTGAAGTCTTCCAAACCACGGTCATCAGAGTAATAACCCTGTAAATAAAATTTTCATTGTTTATTCTGTCTTTGGGGGGAGCTTATGTAATGTCAATAAAATGACATCTGAGCCTGCAAGGCTATATAGAAATAACTGGGAAAAAAATACCAGAAGAGATTCATTTCCAAATGCATTCTTTTCCCCAGTGCCAAGCACAAATGTATCAGTTGGGGAAATCTAATGTCTCCAGAGGACCAAGGTCACCAAATGTTGTGGGCTCTATGAAAAGCCTACCATTTTATTTCAAATTGACACATTGCCCCATCTAGTTCAAACTCCACAGCTCAAGTACAAGTACAGTTCAGTTTAGGTTCTTACTAAACTGGCTCAAAACACTTTAAAATGAAAGCTTCTGAAAGGAATTAGAAAATGTGCTCTGGAAATTAAAATAGTAAAATAAAAACAATGGATCTCGTATTTGCAACAAGTCTGAGAATCCAAAAAGAAAGTCTCAAGGGACAATATGCAACATTAACCACTGTGTTAACAGCTCCCCCATCAGTGACGACTAATTGAAAACTAGCCAATCCATATTTCTACTAAATGAATACATGGTATTATTGGAAGGCAGAAAGTTAAACTCTCTTCATCCAGCTCCGTATTAATAAAAGGAAGCTATTCCTTCACTATTTAAAAATGTGCCAAGATTTCATATAAGCCAAACTATACATGTTTAAAGACAGGGACTATTAGAAAGGAAACTTAGATCTTAGACCCTGGGTCCACAACAAGAAAGACAATGAAGACCTGAAGAAGAGCCCCTCACCTGATGTCTCTCTTGCCCTGCTTTCTCATCTTCTCTCCCTAGTTTATTGGTATGTGTCAGTTAATAGACAAACACTGTTAGAAACTAAAATTGATATAAAAGAAGACAAGACATGGTCCCTAATCTACTTTCTGAATTTTATAGTTTGCAGGTGAAAGAGAGAAGGAGAAAAAGCTAACATTTATCCCTAGCAAGAGGAAGTATTGTAGAGTAGTTAAGGATATCAGCTTCCAGTCCAGTCCACACTGGGTTCAAATCCCAATACTACCACTTACTGGCTCTATGACCTTGAGTAAAATACTTAACTGTGCCTCAGTTTCCTTACCTGTGTAATGGACTGATAACAGGATCCTTAGGGTAAGAGAAATAAACAAGTAAATACATTTATTAGCCCTCACTAAATATATGAACTGTTGCCATTAGATATTCCACATCAACTACCATACTAAGTGCTTTTGAATACATTCACTTTTGACCTTTCCATCACCCATTGTAATAGTTACTCAATTACACAGATGAGAAAACTGGCACACAGAGAATTCAAATTCATTGTCCAGTGATAACCAGTAAGTGGTGTTGTGAATATTAAGACTCAGATCTAATCATAAAGCTTATATTCTTTCCACAACATGTGCCTATCTGACTTATTTTAAGGCATTTTACAAGATGCCAGCTTTGATACTTTTTAAAAGGGTCAGAGGAATCCAATCGATGATTCCATACTTAAAAAACAAAAAAACAAAAAACAAAACAAAACAAAAAAACAACACCTAACCTGAGGCTTTTAAAACTCGGCTTAACAGGATTTCCCCTCCCATTTAAGATGGATCCAATTAACTCATGTCCTAATTAACTATCCTGTAAGTGGCCTGCAAATTAATTTGATCTTCCTTTCTCCACATTGATCACGTTCCTTTCTTCTTATCAACAATACCTTCTTATGGGGCACCTGGGTGGCTCAGTCGGTGAAGCGTCTGCATTTGGCTCAGGTCATGATCTCACAGTTTGTGGGTCTGAGCCTGGCCTCGGACTCTGGGCTGAAAGCTCAAAACCTGGAGCCTGATTCAGATTCTGTGTCTCCCTTTCTCTCTGCCCCTCTGCTTCTCATGCTCTGTCTCTACCTCTCTCTCAAAAATAAATAAACATTAAAATTTTTTTAAAAGAATACCTTCTTATAACAATTATAATTGGTCATACAAATATTTTCAGAAAACTGAGTTTTCAAAATCTGCTGTGTCCAGAAAAAAAAAATAGAACTCATTCTCCCATATAACATCATGGATATGACAGACCACCCTAGGTTCACAGAGTATGACTGACATCCAAACTTACATTTACTCCTGCACCTGCGTCTTGACCCAGATTTTGTACTACTTGTCAGTTCCTCCATCCCTCAGTCTCCCCAGCTGCAGACTGAAAAGATGTGAAGACTCTAAATCCACTCATTTATTTGCTGAATATATAGTGATTGATTACTTTCATTGTTCCAAGCACTGGAGACTGGAACACTCTGTTCCAGCTTCTGGAGAGGCTACTGTAAACAGAACAAAGTCCCTGCCTGCATGGAGATTTATTTCCTAGTGGGAGAAGAGATGCATTAAATGATAAGACTCTCCAAGGGTAAAGAATGCAATGGAAAACAAACAAACAAAAAAACATGGAAGAAAAAGATAGTGTATGTACATGGTTAAAGTTGCAATATTGAACAAATTCATTAAGGAAACCTCACTGAAAAGATGATATCTGAGCAAACACCTGGAAGAGGTAAGCGAGCATATCACATGATATATGGGGGAGAAACATCCCAAGCAGAGATAACAGCAAGTATGTAGACCTTGATGCTAGAAGATGCCTAATGCATTTGACTGATGCAAGCAAACCACAGTGTCAAGAGGTGAGATCAGAAAAGTCATGAGGGACCAGACCATGTAGTGCCTGATAGAGTACTACTGTAGTACTCTACAGCTACCTGAGTGAACTGTAAAGACATTGAAGGTTTTGGAGCAGAGAAATAACGAGATTTTACTTAAGTTTTGAAAGGATTCCTTTTGTTGCTATATTAAGAATAGATTGTATGGTATTAATGGCAACAACAAAGATAGAAATAAATATTTTTATATCTGTAGAAGAAATTTAATGTGTTTCATAGAAAACAGGAGAGAAGAAAAGGTAAGTAAGAAAGTGCAGCAAATGTAAGATATGATGTTAGGTAGCAAGAATAAGGCCTACTATATCAATAATAACAATAAATATAAATGGGTGTAATTTTTCAATTGACAGAAGAACTCAGATTAGGAAAATAAAGAAAGTCAATAAAACATTGTGTACAAAACAACTTGGAAAAATTTTAAACGTTGAATATGAAAAAAAATTTTAATTATTAGGCAAATATGAAACAATTTTGAAAGCAATATTGTTATCTGACAAGATACAAGGAAGACAAAAAGTGGCACAAAAGAATATTACATGCTGGCAAAAGGAACAATAGAGCAAGATGACATAGCCCTTATTAACATCATTGCACCTAAGAATGGTGCTTGAAAATATGTCAAGCAGCAACTGACATAAGATATATATATATATATATATATATATTCATTTATATATATATATATATATATATATAAATGAATAATAGTAATTGGAGATTTAGCACACCCATTTCTGCAAATGATAGATGGAAGAGACAAAAATAAACATCAGGATTTGAACAATATTGTAAGTATGTGGGTGCTGACACACACACACACAGGCACACGCACATAGACAAACACACACACACACACATACACACACACACAAACACACACACACACAAAGAGAAAGAAATCTATACCTAACATAAAGAGTACACCTACCATATGAGCACTGAGTAATGTATAGAATTATTGAATCACTATAACGTACACCTGAAGCTAATATAACACTGTATGTTAACTATACTGGAATTAAAATGTAAAACTTAATTTAAAAAAAGAAAAAGCAATCTATACCTAAGAAAGTAAGATGCTCATGGAACATTTACAAAAATAGACTATATTTTAAGAAAAAAAAAAAGAAATCATCAATAAAAGCCAAAGTATTAATATTACGTGGACTATATACACTGACCATAATGCAATAAAATTGAAAAATAAAAACAAAGTAGAGCTTAAAATTTATATATTTGAAAAAACTAAGTGGAATATTTCTAAAAAAATAAAAAGGAAATCATATTGGAAATTCAATATGTTGATGTTAGTGATTATGGGGTTTTTTTTTTTTGGTTTTTACTTAAATTTGTTTATTTGTAATATCTAAAAAGGCAGGAGGTAACAGCTAAAACAATACACCTTCCGATGCTGATGTTAGTGATTATGAAAGCAGTGTATTAAAATTTGGTGGAGATAACTAAAAAGTAAGTTATGTCTTAACTCACAAAGAGCCAATTTTCACCCTTTTGAGGGTGTTATCACCCATGTTGAGAATGCACACCATAAATAATCTACCAATTTACATGAATTGAAGTGCACAGAGGGTCATATTAAATAACACCACAGGGATGTAATCAGCAAAAGCTATAGATTTTATTTAATATCTAAGCACTATATATTACACATATTAATATATAAGCACTATATATATAAGCACAATATATATGTAAATGGAAGGATAAAATATTTAAAATTTTTTAGAAATGTTTATTTTTGAGAGACAGTGAGAAAGAGTGAGAGCAGGGGAGGGGCAGAGAGAGAGGTCTACACAGAATCTGAAGCAGGCTCAAGGCTCCAGACTCTAGGCTGTCAGGACAGAGCCCTAGATGGGGCTCAAACCCACAAACCGTAAGATCATAAACCGAGCCGAAGTCAGATGCTTAACCGACTGAGCCATCCAGGAGTCCCATAACAAGAACAAGTCCCATAACATGCTTAAATGTAAGAAGGGAAATCTAATAAGATAGGAAGGACAGGGATATAAGTTTATTTTGTAGAATTGACTCTTTGCAACTATTAATTTTCAAAATTAAAAGCAAAATTAAATTTAAAGACGAATGCCCACAATTTGAAAGCAAAAATGAAACAAATTAACTTGCAAGGCAACTTAACCATAGGGACTACTCAATTTCTTCACCAAATATATAGCAAGAAAAAAGCCAAAGGGAAATGTATAGACCAAAAGTAACTTAAAACACAGCTCACAAATTGTGGTGTCGGGAACATTTTTTCAATACTGATTCAGAAAAATAAACTGTACCAAAAAAATTCCTCAGCCAAGTGCATAAATTTATTATTAAGATATCATTCAGTTTTGATGCCACAGAAATAAAAGCAATCATAAGAGATTACTGTGAATAATTATATATCAACAAATTTGATAACCTAGAAGAAATGGACAAAGTCCTAGACACATACAAACTACCCAAACTGAATCATGAAGAAACAAAAAATCCAAACACGTAAAGAATTAACAGCAACCTTTCCCAAATGCTTATAAAAAATTAAAGAGCAAAAGATACTCCCAAACTCATTTTATGATATCAGCATTACCAAATTAGCAAAGGCATAAAAAGACTGCAAGAAAAGAAAACTCCAGGTCAATATCCTAGATGAGCAGACATGCAAATATCCTCAACAAAATAGGAGCAAACCAAATTCAAGAGCATATTAAAATATATATATAGCACAACCAAGTAGGGATTTATTCTTAGGAACGAAAGGAATATGAAAACCATTCTTTGGGATATGCCATTTAACAGAATGACAAATGAAAATCACATGATCATCTCAATAGAAAAATTATTTAACAAAATTGAGTATCTTTTCAAGATAAAAACTCTCAATAAACTGGGAATAAAAGGAAATTACATCAACATAAGGAAGGATATATAGGGAAAACTATAGTAAACATAACACTCAATGTTAAAAAATGCAAAGCTTTTCCCCATGGATCAGGAACAAAACAAGGATGTCCACTCTCGCTATTCCTGTTCATCATAGTATTGGAAGTCCTAGCCACAGAAATTGGGCAAGAAAATGAAATAAAATCAAACAAATAGGAAAGGAAGAAGTAAAACTGCCTTTGTTTACAAATGACACAATCTCATATGTAGAAAACTCTAAAGATTTCA
Source organism: Panthera tigris (assembly GCF_018350195.1). Taxonomy (NCBI): domain Eukaryota; kingdom Metazoa; phylum Chordata; class Mammalia; order Carnivora; family Felidae; genus Panthera; species Panthera tigris. Next base: position 4,592,878 of record NC_056669.1, read on the forward strand.
CCAAAGCACTGTTAGAACTAATAAACAAATTCAATAAAATTGCAAGATACAAATCTACACGAAAACAACCAGTTATGTTTTTTGTTATTTTTTTAACATTTCTTTCAGTTTTGAGAGACAGAGCATGGGCGGGGGAGGGGGCAGAGCGAGAGGAGACACGGAATCCAAAGCAGGCTCCAGGCTCTGAACTGTCAGCACAGGACCCAACACTGGCTCGAACACACAGACTGTGAGATCATGACCTGAGGTCAAGTCAGATGCTCAACCGACTGAGCCACCCAGGCTCCCCACCACCAGTTTTTATACTCTAATAATGAACCATCCAAAAAAGAAATTAAGAAAACAATCTCATGGATAATTCATCAAAAGAACAAAATACTTAGAAATAGACTTAACTAAAGAGGCCAAAGACTTGTACACTGAAAAATTGCAACACAGTGATGAAATAAATTAAAGACACAAATAAATGGAGATATCCAATGTTCATAGACTAGAAGATTTAATATTATTAAAATGCCCAAACTATCCAAAGAGATTCTAGATCTGATGCAATGCCTATTAAAATTTCAATTTTTTTTTCCCGAAATAGGAAAAGCAATCCTAAAATTCATATGGAACCACAAAAGACTTCAAACAGCCAAAACAATCTTGAGAAAGAACAAAGCTGGAGACATCACATTTCCTGATTTCACAATATATTACAAAGCTACAGTACTTAAAACAATATGGTACTGTTATAAAGACAGACATAAAGACCAACTGAACACACTAGAGAACCCAGAACTAAACCCATCCAGATTTAGTCAACTGATCTTCAAACAGGGGTGCGAAAAATACACAATGAAGAAAGAGCAGTGTCTTCAAGAAAGGGTACTGGGAAAACTGGATATACACATGTGAAAAAATGAAATTGCATTCTTATCCTACATCATACACAAAATCAAATCAAAACTGATTAAAGACTTTGATGTAACAGTTGAAACTGTAAAACTTGTAAAAAAAAATAGGAAAAATAATCTCATGACATTGGTCTTGGCAATGATTTCATGGATATAACAGAAGCATAGGCAACAAAAGAAAAACGAACAAGACTACATCGAACTAAAAAGCTTCCGCACAGCCAAGGCAACAATCAACATAAGGAAAAGGCAACCCATGGGATGGGAGAAAATATTTTCAAACTGTATATCTGACAAAGGGTTAACTTCTAAAATATATAGGGAACTCCTACAAGTCAATAGAAAAAAAAAAACCCATTTAAAATAGGCAAAGCACTTTTGAATAGACATTTCTAAAAAACCTAAATAAATGGTTTAGGATGAATCTTCTGCTATACCAACAGATAGAGGATAAGATGCTCAATATCACTAACGATCAGGGATATACAAATCAAAACCACAAGGAGATGTTACTTATAAATATGTTAATCAGATAGACTTCAAGTGAAGTGTCTTCTGAAGTGAAATGAAATGATACAATAAAAAAAGATATCACTCAGTGTTTAACATTTTTAGGTAGGATAATGGCATTGTGGTTGTATTTCAAAAAAGAATCCGTATATTTGGAGATTACAGTGTAGATATTTATAGGTTAAATTCTATGATGTATGGATTTGCTGCATAATGATCTGGAGGCGGAGACAAGTGGGCAAGGTAGAGAGGAGATGAGATGGTCCAGACTGTACCTGCTAAAGCTGTGTGCAGGCATATGCAACATCACTGTTGTATCCTCTCTACTTAAATAAATAAATACACACACACACACACATACATATATATATACACACATGCACACATACATAAATACATACTATTTTATAAACTATTCCATATTTTACATTATATGATATATTTCATCTATTTTATTATATAAAATAATATAAAATTGCATATAAAATAATATATATTGCTATATAAAATAATATTAAACATACAAGTATAAAATAATAATATACAAAAACATATGCATGAAAGTTGCAAAATAAAAGTTTTTCTAACGACTAGTATTCATCTCAAAAATTTGGACTTAGAACAACCAATCACAAATGCGCCCCCCCACCAAAAAAAGAAACAAGGGGGGAGGAAATAAAGTTAAGAGCAGAAGATGAGCAAAACTAAATGCTAGTTATTTGAAAGATGAACCTAATAAGCAAGAAATACCTATAGTAAGATTAAGCAAGAGGAAAGGGGGGAAGGATATGGTTAAATCAAATTTAATTAAAAAATGAAGGTAAAAAGATATCAGTTATTTAAAAATGATAAAAATCTATTGTAAGCAGCTTACACTAATGAATTTGAAAAAAGACAAAATGAAAAAGTTCTAGAAATGTACAAAACACAAACACTGGTGCAAGAAAGAATGTTTAAGGCACCTGGGGGGCTCAGTCAGTTGAGCATCCGACTCTTGATTTCAGCTCAAGGTCATGATCACACAGTTCATGAGTTCGAGCCCCGCATCAGGCTCTGTGCTCACAGTACTGAACCTGCTTGGGATTCTCTCTGTCTCCTCTCTCTCTCTGCCCTTCCCACATGCTCTCCCACTCTCTCTCTCTCTCAAAATAAATAATAAATGAACCTAGGGAAAACAAAGAGAAGTTTTATAGAGCAGTAAGTATTAAAGAAATTAAAATGGTATTAAAGATGTTTTTCCCCCCAAATCCAGGCTATCTTGGCTTTGCAGGACAATTCTACCAAATTTTCAAGGAATAATGCTTTACTATTTTACATTAACTATTTCAGAAAAAAATGGAAAAACAGATGCCCAATTCTTTTTATGAGGTTAGTGTAATCTTTTTCTCAAATTTTTATTTATTTAAATTCTAATTAGTTAACATATAGTGTAATATTGGTTTCAGGAGTAGACTTTAGTGATTCATGAGGTTAGTGTATTCTTGATTCCACTGTCATAACCTTGGGGAAAGAACATTGTAAGTCCATTTCATTTATACATGTAGTAGAAAAGATCCTTAAATAATATGTTAGCTAGTAACATGTTCATTAAATAATTCTACAAGTCCCCTCAAAAAATAATAGCATTAAGCTGCAGAGGGTTTATGCAAGGAACCTAAGAATGATTTACCTCAAAAATATTAGAGTAATTCCTCATGTCAGTAAACTAAAGGACAAAAAGCATAATTATTTATAATTATTTCAGCCGATGCCCAAAAAGATTTGATCAGATTTAACATGTCTTTAAAATCTTATTTTTAAGAAGAGCAAGCTAAATTAGAAGAAAATCCTCTTTTATAAGTAATGAGTAATACTATTATAAAACTTCATCTTCAGTATTGGTTACTATATCAGACACTATGCATTTGGGCTTTATAAATCTCATTAAATGCTTACAGAAATACTATGAATACTAAGAAGTACATGTAGAGAGATTAATTTATTTGCCGATGATCATAAAGCTAAAAGGTGGCGAAGAAAAGACTCGGACCAGGGCTGCCCAGTGACAAAGCCAAATGATTTTTCCATACTCCCCACTGATTCTTGTACAAAAGCCAAGCCAGTTGTGTTGTTTTCCATAAAGACCTAAAGCTACCCCATAATGAAGCTTTTTGTCCTGAGTAGAGGTCAGTGCTCATGATGATCTTTCATCACTGCATCTATATTTTATCTTGGAAGAATTACAAACAGCCCCAAGATGAAAATAAGCCTTATCCAAAAAATAACTTAAAAGGTAACAGAGACAACACTAACACAGATGAGCCTGAGTGTGGTAAAACAGGTCCAGATTCTGCAGATATAAAGAGCCACAAATTCGCTTTGATCAAAAGAATGCGGAGATGTAGTACACTGATTTCGGAAACAGTGACCGTGGGATGAACATACTGCTCATAAACAGCCATAAAATTCACCACAATTTACAGAAGAATAACTGTATGTCAACCCTGCCTAACAATTAAACTTCTGTCTAGAGCAAAAGAACAGAAGCTACAATTTTTCTGCCTGATGTTAAATGGGGGCAGATGGCAGCCAAGGTCAGAACATCAGAGTAGAAGGCTATAGACGAGTGCCAGGAACTCTCATATCTAATCTTCCCAGCTCAGCTTGCCAAAACTGCCAGGTGGTCTAGGGAGCTAGAGAGAGGAAATGCTGGGGACAGGTACACCCAGAAATTTGGTCCTGGAAAACTTACCTTTGACAGCCCTCTGAGTAGGTACTCTGAGAATATGCTGAGGTCGCATCTTGTTGGCAAGCAGGAAGATGGCTGGAAATCTACAGAATAGTCCAGAGATGGCAGGAGTCCACAGACAAACCAAAAGCTCAAAGAAAGGTAGAGGGCGCCACTCAAGGGACCACACAGGATTCCTGTCCCAAATGATGGCAACACTTTGGTGAGGCCTGAAGACCAGGGACAGTTGGTACCCTGGTTCTAACTGCTTCTGTCTCTCCTACTCTAAGTAGTATCTATCTGCACATTCTTAGTTATATCCTTTTCCTGTATTAAAGGAACTTGCTTTCTTTACCAATATGTATTAGCATCTTTCTGTTAATCATATCACTATCCCATTACAACAACATCATAGGAAGGGAAGGCTCAGTGATCTCAAGGTCACTCAACCTCCATTAGGTTTTAACAAATAGTACTCATTCATACTTAGCTTCTCCTACTCCTGACTTATCTATAATGCTACCTTATTAAAATATCAAGTTTCTTATAATACAAAAAATATCTATGGTATAAAAGAAGGGATTTTGAAGCATTTATTGACCGTTATCTATCTAGACAATATATATTTATTTATAATCCTTGTAACAAAGCATTCTATAGAAAACAAAACTTTTACCATGCATATGGCTAAAAGATTACATTTTTCAGATACATTTTCAGTTTTAGGGATGGCCATGAGATACGTTTGAGCTGATGATATACACCAAGGTGTCGTATAAAACTTCTAGAAAGTCTCCTTAAATGGGAGGGGGTGTGTCATTCTCTGCTTCCTCCATTCTGTTAATTCATGTAATGGCCGGAACTCCAGCAGCCATTTTTGGATCATGAAGACAAGGATCACAACACAGAGTGGAGAATCACAGAAATGGTTCTTATGCACATCATGAGGATTCTATTCCACACCCCTGATCTTCTCCTGTATGAGAAAGATTTTTTAAATATCATTTAGCCAGAACTGCTTTTGTGTTTTCATCATACGTAGGTAAAGCTGATCCTAACCAATACAAGAATGTAACATCCCAAGTTCATGTATCTTTAAGTGATAAAGCCAGGATTCAAACGTTCTCCAAAGCCAGATCTATATGATGCCAGAGTCCAAGAGCTCTAGAAAATAATCCAGTGAAGAAACATGTTTCTTAGATTTGGTTCTCCAGGAAACAGACTTAGGGTTGGAAATTGGAGATTTGCATAAAAGAAACTTACTGAAGAATTCTCTCAGGTACCACATCCATGAATGCTGGACAGATAGAGAAGCTGAACAGTAATTCAGTTGCAAGAGACCTCATTCAGTCCCATGGGTGCTTCAAAGCAGGGATGGCCCTTCAGAGATGTCTCCAAAGTGAGGTGAAGGGGCAGGGTCTTTGAACTCCACCTCTACCAATCATTGTATGCCAGGTGTCTCCAGGTAAGGTCCATACCTTGGGTGAAGTCATTTCTCAGAAGGGGCTCAGCTATGAGCCAGCACTAAGAGTTAACATTCCCAGCTGCAGGAATGAATGCCTTGGTTCTATAGTTTCTAGATGTTGCTAGAGCCTCCACTGTGATGCATTTATTGTTAAGGAGGTATCAAGAGGACTTAAATCTGTTTCAGATATGATCTGGCAACATCTGTTCTCTCCAATGTGGTACATACTTCAGCACCACAAGGTGCTATGCTGAGTGCCACAACAAATAGGAAGATGATTTAAATATATGTCCTGTATCAAGAGGTCAATATGGAGATGCCAGTGACCTGATGATTAGCAAGGTTGAGAATGTCTTTTGTGATAAAAGAAATAAGTGCATGTCCTGAGAATTCAGAGAAGGGAGAAGTTATTTCCAACTGGGGATTTATTTCATGAGAATATCAGCACATGAGCTGGACCTTCAAAGTGAGTAAGATTTGGACATATAAAGGTAAGTATGGGACTAAGAGAGGTACTCCAAGGGGAGGAAATAATGGGACCATAATGAATAAGAAGAAACAAGTTTCATTGGTTGACGTATAAAAGCAACAAAAGGAAGTAGGAAAACTCCCATGACAAAGGAGTTTGAGGAATATTTTGCTGAGAGTTGCAAATGCCTAAAATTAATTCCAGAAGCAAGAGTGACCAATTGAAGTACTCTGAGCTCCAGAATGACACAGCAAAAGCTCTATTTCAGGAAGATTAAACAGAATGAGAGGAAGGGCCAGACCTTCAGAATTGTTGCCATCTGCTTCAGTGAAGAAGAAACATCAAAAGTGTCTTTGTCAGGCAGTTTCTTCAAATAGTGCGCCAAATAAGCAAGGCCATGCTTTTTAGTGAGACAATCCATTTTCTTCCCACTGTGTCAGTATTTCAGTCCCGGATTCTAATTTTCCCTCAAATAGACACCGTCTTTAATCAAACTGTTTTGTTCAGTAATTAGTCTGATCATATACTATAACCACTAGGAAGAGCACAGGGGTCTCAATCACTGATGCAGCCCAAGATCTAGTAAGGGTCAAGGACTAAACAGAGACCCAGAGGAGACAAAACTAGCATCACAAGGAGTCACAGAGGTGGGAGAGGAACGGATGAGTCACCATGGTGCCCCCAAACTTGTTGGAGAAAAAAAATGTACTATTATGGGTACGCTAGAAAATTGCTAAGTATGTTTATTAAGTAGGTTACCATTCTTTTATTTCTGTAACAGGCAAAAATAAAAATAGACCAAAATAAAATAAAAAAGGACACTAATTCAGTGACAATGACACTTCAGTCTCTATGTGCAGTGGTTAGACATACAGTCTCTGAAGTCACATCCAAAATACAACCTGTATTACTTGTCCAAATTGCTGGACAGCTCTATGCCTTATTTTTCATTGGCAAAATGGGGTCACTAATTGTATCTGCCTTGAGGGTTTTGTAAAGATTAAATGAGTTAATATATACCCTTATAAAGTGCTTGGCACAAACAGCATCCAATAAATGCTAATGATCATCATCATTACCACCACCACCATCATCAACATCACCATCATCATCATCATCATCATCATCATCTTGCGAATGCAAGAGCTACTCATACAAGTTTTTATGCAGATGCATTTACATAGCTTTGAATCACGTGGTATATGCATTTCTTACTAGCATTCAGTTATTCAATACAATGTCTTGGTCAACTATTTTTCTTTCCGAATAACTCATATTATTTTTAAACAATATAAAAACATACACATGAAAATACCTCTTTTTTAATCCCCAAAACCCCTCAGTAGCTGTACTTCTCCAGCAGCATCTTTCCATCTACTGCTGTCTGTCTCCCCTCCCCACACTTTGTTCAGAATTAATGCAACAGATTAGGCAGAAGTCATCAAAATTTCTGAATCCCAAAAGAGCTCGGTTCTAATGTAAAACCCACAGACAGCACTCAGGCCAACACTACCGCTGCCCTCCTAGCATGGTTCACTCCCGTGAGGTCTGTGCCACCATAATGGAGATGAAGTTGGGTACAAGGAGGAAGGAAGGTTAGAGTCATCTTTGTCTGCGTGGCCTCCTCTTTCTCATGCTTCCACATGGTATGGTGGTGCAAAAAAAAAAGCCAAGAAGCACCAGAGAGTCACCCAAAGGAAAGGCATGAATACTCACATGATTAAGAAGTAAGGGAAAGGTATCACGCTCACAAGCTGTCCAGCAGTGTGCCTCCAGTCAGGAGAACTACTTAGTGGTTCCATTAGCAAGGCCAGAGCTCACACATGCCCTCTTCTAGGCCCCTTGCCAGTTACGTGGGACCCCACAATTTCCCTCCCAAGTGTCTCCAGTCTGCTTCCAGGGCCTGCTCAGTTCTCCTCAGGAGGTCTGGCACAGCTATTTATGCAGCATGGACAGAGCGTGGATGTGTGGGCCACCAGGTCCGCCTCTGGGAATGCAAACCTCCATGCGGTGCATGACATAACCAAGGGCATGCAGAGAATGGAGCAAGCTACAGGCCTTGGCCAGGGGCTATGGGCTAACTCCCCATTGCTGCCACATTCCAGCACAGATCTCCGAGGAAGCCAAGCGTTCTCGGCTCAAACTTGGCCTTCCAGCCATCATGAAGATAGAAATAGGGTAGACAGCATTTAAAACACTTAGTTTGGGTAATCAATTTTTAAATATTTACACACATGGGTCCTCATTTGTACTCTTGTGCCACATCATGCACATGACAGCACGATCATTTGTCCACCTCCACCTCCACTCCTTAAGAACCACGTGGGAGCCTACAAACATCAGTGGCCCAAAAGGCTTTCAGTCATGGACCACGACAGGTTCATCCCAACGAACAGTACTGAGACCGGTAGGAACAGGCGCTGTAAAATGCCTAGATGGTTCACTCAAATACCTTTGTAACCCAGCAACCATCAAATACTTGTTGAATGAAAAAGGAAGGAGTGGGTGTGCCCAAACTTTCTCAGAGGGCCGGGAAACTTGAGAAACTTAAATATAGCTTTCCTCTGGGTAGCACCATTACTGCTGATATGGAGAGGTGCCTTGTGCATGAGAAACAACAAAGCTAATGAACAATACCAAGAGCTGTGAAATTTGCACAAAATGCATATAGAAAGAACTACTTTCTGCCTTTTAACAACACACTGAGGTACCCACATGTGTAAACCAGGGATGTTACACTTGGAAGCAGGTGCCACTTCTGCTCAGCTCCTTGATTACATATTCAAATAAATGTACACAGCTTTATTTGAATGTGTAATCCTATGTGAATGGGAACATTCAAACAAACTCATTCAGTCCATTTATGTAGACGTCTGATGGCTGGCTCATTCTAGGAAAATGCATGTACTTTCCCCATTTTGCTTTCTACACCATTAACTGGAAGAAATACAATTTAAAACATTTTGTTAAACTAGCATTAAGGATGGTGGGTTATGTTTTCTTTCTTTGTGGAGAAGTTACACTCAACTGTGATGCATAGAAACATGTACGCATCTCCAACAAAATGAATATATATTATATATGACCTCAATAACATTCTATAGGATAAAATGTCTTAATGTATAGCAATATAGGTTTTTATGTATAAAGGGAAAAATGGATTGCATTAGAAATAAAGGGAAAAGACATTCTTTCTTGCCTCCCCTGCTGCTTTGATGATTGTGGATTGCAGGGTTTGGATGGGGGAAGATGGAAAGTGGGAGTTTATCATTATATAAAGGTTTTTTTTTAATACTTATAATTGTGCTCCAGAGCCACTAACGTGGGGAGTCCTATAAACCTGAGTTTCCAGAAGGTTAATCTGAGAGCAGTGTGTAAAAAAGAAAGAAGAAAGGAGAGGCTGGGAGGGAAGGCATCTGTCGCTTAAGAGGCTCAGAAAGAGTAACAGGGGCATGGAATGGGATGTGGTAAGGGAGACTGGGCTATTCTGCAAGGACTGGTCAAGGAAGGAGGAACAAGAGGACTGGCAATCTAATGGCTATCATTGCCTCTGCCCTCGCCTGAACCACAGACCCTCATTCCAGTGCATGGATGGACCTAACACACAGGCACCTTTCAGAACTCAAAGTCCTCATGGTCCACCAGGACTTACAATCTTTTCTACTTGGGTCTTCCACACGGTATGTGGCTTTGTGAAAATCTCCACACTCCTAATAAACATTCTCTGACACCACTTCTCTGGCAAACCCAGGGTCTTGTTCTTTAGTCGGTCTTTCTGAGTTTGGTCAAAGACAAAATACGAACATGAACGTTTGACGGGAGAGGCAAAAATTATAAACATCTCCCTGCTGCCTGTCTTGTGGGCTTCTCTTGGTTTCTGTCTGGCCCCTTTCAGATAGAAAGATAACACATAAGTAATTTATTTGGGAGGGATTTTTAGGTGTGGGGTTTGAGAGAGCCAGAATGGGCCCAGGGGACTGACTTGGGCCAGTGGAAGAGTGAAAGGGAAAATACGAATTTGAGCCAAGCTCTCCTCAGAAACAAAGTGTGTGTCTGGCTGCACCAGTAGGTAGGCTTACCTCTGAGTATGTGCAGTCTGACGAGACAGAGCCATTATCAACACCAGGCACAGCTGGAAGGAGAGAACCCCACGAGCTGGGAAACCTCATCTCCCCTCGCATCTACCCAATGGAATCTAGCTTCCTTTCCCATTATTTTATGGAAACAGCTCTGGTTAATGGGCTCCATCTTCAACTCATATGGACTCTCTATCTCATGCTGCTTGGCTCTCAGCCATGGCTGCCAGGTGCTCTTGTGTGTCTGCCCTCTGGATGGTGTCTGGCTCACCTCCACTCTCTCTGGCTGCTACTGAGAAGCCCACCTCACCAGTCTTACCCAACTGACTTGCCTTTGTGTCTCTTCTCTTCTGGGTATTTTCTCCATTAGAAATCTCATTTTATCATATGGCTTCAAACTCCATATTCACCCAGTAGACTCTGAAATCTCTATCTTTTGTTACTGAAATGTCACCTAATCTTCCCTTTCCAGTTGTTTAGGGGTCTCCTGATATTGGTTGGCTTCTCCGTGTGAGTGCCCCGAAAATGAAACTCATCTACCTCCCTCCCAAACCTGCTTTTTCTCCTGAGTTTCCCTACAACACGATTCTCCCAGACACTCCTACTCAAGCTCTAATTGTTATTTATTCATTCAGTGAAAAACAAAAACCCACTCAAGCATCTGTTGTGCACCAGGCACTGGGGACTGGGACAGCTGCTGGGCATCCGGTCTTGCCACAGTCACCTTCAATGCCTTTTTCCTTGATCATGCAACCTATTGCTAGGTCCAACCAACTCATAGTATCTTCCAAATCCATTCTGCCCTGTGCGTTCTAGCTTCTGCTATCCAAACTCTGATCTTAATGACTTCCAAGATGGATCTTTGCTGTGGCCTCTTAATGGGCTGCTTTCTGTCCTCCATGCTAACTCATTTGACAATCCTGTACCAGATTAATCTCAAAGCACATTTATCACTGATCAGAAGCCAACAGAGAGACGTAAAAAGACAGTGCCGTCTCAACTAGCCGTGTGAGCCTGGGCAAATCGCTTAGTTTTCTGACTCTGTTCATTCCTCTGTAAAATGATTCCTTCCTCATTGGGGTGTTGTCAGGATTAAGAAAATGGTAACATTGTTTAAGCTCTTTATGCATAATATTTCACTAAACCCTTGCCACAACACTATGGAGTATATACTATTATTATCTTCCTTTCATAAGTAAAGAAATTGAGGCACAAAGAAAAAACAACTCATCTAAATTCATAGTTCTAGGAAGAAGTAAAGCCAGGTTTGCTGGGACCCAGACCACTAGATTAAAGCCAGGATTGGGACCCATACCATTGGATTCTAGAGTACAGGCTTTTCCCAGACACATAGGTACAAAACGAATGTTAACTCTCATCATCTTCCCAGATACATGAGCTAATTTTTTCCCCTCTGCATTAACTAGATAGAGTTAGGTGTCTAACACTTGCAAATGAAAGAATCTTAATTAATACGACTGCCAAACTCATGGGGTTTTCACCAATTTGTATTTGGTGAATATTAGGGAGGCACAGGATAGTTTCTACACACTAACAAATCCAACTTTATATGCAAAACATGTAACTTTTGAATCATCTCTTTCACATATATACAAAGCATTCTGTTTAATGGAACAAGCATAGAAAGCTTACCCAAAGCATATTTCTCCTATGTTTTCAAAGCAAACACTCAGATGTTTACTCAAAAACATATAAAACTTCTAATTCTCATATTTGTAGTTTGCTTAGAGTGCACAGGTCAGATTTTGAGCCTCCTTTTATCCTGATTTTGCTAATATCTCACCTAAAGTGTCAACGGTCATTAAGCAAATAAACTAGAATTTACAGGTTGTTCGTTTGTACTTGTTCCTCCATCTCAGGTGGCTTACTCATTTAATCATTAGTCAACTATTTGAGCAGGGCTTTACATTCTATTAGATAATAGGCTGAAGAGCACAGCCACCAGCCCAAGAGTTGCTGACCATGCCTGGGGCATCTTTGCATCACCAAATACATACTCCATTTATTGAGTGTTGTCTATTTCTCTTCCTACCACCCTAACATCAGACTGTACTTTTACTTCTCAAATCCTCCCGTCTGCAGCTAAAGAAGGGACCCAAGCCTCAGCCCTAGGAATGCTCTCAGTATGTCTTTCTGGCACAGGACTTAGTCTAGGAGCTAGCACCTAGACTTAGCTCAGGTTTACCTTTAACTTTACATCCTCAGGCTTTGCATATACAGAATTTCTCTTTGAAGCATACATTTTGTTAAACAGTTTCAGCTATGCTTGGTATTTTAAGCACTGAATCCATCACAGGAGAAATGACTGTTGAATCATTTCTCATAGAGTAATTGTAAATAGAGCTAATGAATACTGGACTAGCTTTACAAAAATGTTGTACATAGGGGCACTTGGGTGGCTCAGTCGGTTGAGTGTCCAGCTCTTGATTTTGACTCAGGTCATGATCCCAGAGTCATGGGATCAAGCCCCACATTGGGACCACAGTGAGTGCAGACCTGCTTAAGATTCTATCTCCCTCTCCCTCTGTCATACCCCCAGTAGTGTACACACTCTCTCTCTCAAAATATAAAAAAAAATTTTTAATGTTGTACAAAAATAAACCAAGTAAGTGAGTATAATACAAATCAGATAAAACAACAATACACTTGACTGTATCTAATTTTATAGGGTCTTTATAGTTCATATTGTGTTTTCAATGCTCAAAACAAAAATCAATCACTCAATTAATTAATTAGATAGATTAAACAAACATAAGTCCTAAAGTTTGTGCATTAATGTATAACCAATGCCGTTATATGTTCTTTGTGGCTCCATAAAGCTGAACTGGATACATTGTTTGGATTAGAATTATTCTTTGGGCAGGCAGAGAGCTTTTCATTTTCATACATTTTTTTTGAACTTTTTTCATCTCTCAAGGCAGCCTTGATAAGATTTAAGAGCTCTGTAAATACTTCCAAAGGTTTTTATTGAGCCACAGAGGTGTCCAAGGAACATTCAATCCCAAATTTAGGGAAAACAATAAACAGGTAACTCGGTCCCTTCCATAAAATCTGACAATGAGAGAGTGAATGTGTCAATAAATAAGCCCATCCTCTTTTTTAAGATATCTGCTATTTTTAAATTTGCCTAGCTGCTTATAATAAACAAACACATCAGAAGGAGGAAGTATCTGATTGAACAGTTCCATTAAATCTCCCTTTTTGTCTCATAGGGGAATCAAGCAAATTTTGAAGGGGGGGGGCTTTTAAGTAATAATACACTGTTTATTAAACATCAAAGTCATTCACTGCTTAAAATCCTTCCCAACGGCTTCTAATAATGTATAGAATAAAATTCAAATCACTTACCCAATAAATTATTGCTGAACACCCCTACCCACACTCACATCCCATTGTGGCCCTCCTTGCGGCCAACCTGTGAACCTTAGAAACTATTATTCTTCCACCTAATCCACCTACAACCAACACAGACAGTGAATGTTCCATGGAAAACTGAAAATCTGAGCAGGTCAATAATGAGTAAGGAAACCGAATCACTAATCAAAAATCTCCCAATAAAGAAAAGCCCAGGACCAGATGGCTTCACTGGTTAATTCTACCAAACATTTAAAGAAGAATTAGTATCAACCCTTCTTGACCTCTCCAAAAAAAAAAAAAAAAAAAAAAAAAAAGGAAAGAGAGAAAAGGAGAGGACACACTCAAACTCATTTTATAAAGCCAGCATTACCCTTATACCAAAAACAAACAAGACCTCTGCAAGAAAAGAAAATTATAGGCTAACATCCTTAATGAACATAGATGCAAAAATTCTAACTAAAATATGAACTGGGGCACCTGGGTGGCTCAGTCAATTGAGCATCGGACTCTTGATTTTGACTCAGGTCCCGATTCTAGGGTCATGGGACCAAGCCCCACATTGGGCTCCATGCTGAGTATGGAGCCTGCTGGAGATTCTCTCTCCCTTTGCCCCTCCCCTGCTCATGCTCCCTCTTTCTCTAAATTAAAAAAATAAAAATTTAAAAAAATATATATAAACTGAATTTAACAACACATTAAAAGGATCATAAACCATGATTAAATGGGGAATCTGTTCCAGGGTTGCAAAGATGGTTCAACATTCACAAATCAATAAATGTGATACATCATAACAGAATGAAAGATAAAAATTTTATAACTATCTCAATAGATACAAAATAACTTAAAATGCAAAACTCTCAATAAATTTGGTATAAAAGGAATTTACTTCAACATAATAATGGCCATATATGACAAGCCCACAGACAGTATCACTTTCAGTAGTCAAAGCTGAAAGCTTTTGCTATAAGATCAGGAACAAGACAACGGTGTCCACTCTCACCACGTCTGTTCAACATAGTATTGGAAGTCCTACCAGAGCAATCAGGAAAGAAAAAGGAATAAAAAGCTTCCAAATCAGGAAGGAAGAAGTAAAATCACCCATCTGCAAATAACATGATCTTATTATATACAGAAAACCCAAAAGACTCCACCAAAAAATAAAACAAAGAAAGAAAGAAAGAAAGAAAGAAAGAAAGAAAGAAAGAAAGAAAGAAAGAAAGAAAGAAAAAAGATATAAACATATAAAAGACATGTTGCTACTATATTTACCATGTCACTGTATCTTAAGGGAAAATCCTGGCAATATGCCATTCCGTCCATTCCAAGGATCTACAGTAGCTGCACTTAATCAGCTGTATCTACTGCAGAGTCAGTTGTTAGGGCTTATACCCAGGCCAGGGATCGGCCTCCTGATTGCCAGTGGGGTGTCAATGCCTTATGGCCTTGAGAGGTAGACCAGCAGCTTTAGGAACTTAACCTGGTTGTGCATGCCATACATGCTGGCAGGGGGAAGCAGCACTGTCAGGCATGAGGAGATAGAATGGGGCAGAATATGCCAGACCAGGACCCCCATGTTCTCCCCTCTTTCGATGGGGTACGCTCCATTCCAGGTATAGTGCATTTCAACAGGTCTGGCTTTCAGCAGAACAGGATCCCAGTAGAAACTGAGTAGATCCCCCTCACCCAGAGGTACAAAGTAACTCACCTATCCTATGAGATATCCCATGGCAAATTCCAGTAGACAACATCTTTTGGTGTTCTCAGCTGCATAGCACATTCATCCACAGTGAGAGTTGGGGCCCTAGGTGTCTCCCTAGACTTCTATATCTTCATAGTATTGGGTGCCTCAGCAGGGGTCCCCAGTCTGGCATCGGGGACCACAGACCCTACTGCTTGATCATTCAAATGTATTAAAGCCTGTGACAGCACATTAGTACACCTGGCCAAGGTGGTTTTCCCTGTTAATAATTTAATCTGCTGCTTTAATATTCCATTTTCCTTTCTACAAACCAGTGCTTTATGAGCCAGGACATGGAAAACAGTGAGGATCACCTCAGGCTCTTGCAGGTGAGCCCAAATGTCTTTCCACATAAGCTGATACCACAGGGCTTAATTATGACCATCTGCCCTTTGGCATCCCAGTGTCTAAATTCTAGGTTAATCTCTTTAGAACAACCCACCTGTCGGTGCAAAGGGTTAATGGCTAGAGCTCATGAGTGATCACCAGTGAAACTGCTCTGAGTTCAGCCCAGAGACTGCTTAGCTTATTCCTGTTTCCATCCAGATGGCATCACTAATGGGTTAAATAGCAACTTGAGTTCCTCTGTGTGTCCCCAACTATAGCTGTCTGTATATTAGGCGAATTTCCCCCATTTCCTCTATAGGCCACAGAGGCCATAACACGAATAACTGAGGGCATTTGAAAGATCTACATATTCTATAGGACCCATTAGCACCCACATTTCTGGAGACAGTGGGCTGTACATGGAAAATTATAAAACTTTGATGAAAAATTGAAGAAAGCAGAAACAAATGAAAGATATCCTATGTTCATGGATCAGAAGAATTAATACCATTGAAACTCCCATATTACCTAAAGCTATTTATAGGCCAATGCAATCTCTATCAAGATTCCAATGGCATTTTCACAGAAGTAGGAAAAAAACAACACTAAAATTTGTATGGAACCACAAAAGATTCCAAACAGCCAAAGCAATATGAGGAAGCATATAAAGCTAGAGGAATCATACTTCCTGATTCAAATTATATCACAAGGTTACAGCAATCAAAACATTATGGCACTGGCATAAAAAAAGACACATAGGCCAACAGAACAAAGAGCCCAAAAGTAAATCCACGCATATGTGGTCAATTAATTTACAACAAAGAAGGCGAGAATATACAATGGGTGAAAGACAGTCTTTTCCTTAAATGGTGCTGGAAAAACTGAGTAGCTACATGCAGAAAAATGATATTGAATTCATATTTTATACTAGTCACAAAAATTAACTCAAAATAAAGACTTAAATGTTGTACATGAAACTGTAAAACTCCTAGAAGTAAACCAACAGGAAAAGCCCCTTAACATTGGTCTTGACAACATTTTTGAATATTATACCAAAAGCACAAGCATTAAAAATTAAACAAGTGGAACTACATGAAATTAAGAAGCATTTCACAGCAAAGGAAATTATCAACAAAATCAAATGTGAACCTACAGAACGAGAGAAAATATTTGCAAATCATATATCTGATAAGGGGTTAATGTCCAAAATATATAAAGAATTCATATCACTCAATAGCAGAACCCACAAAAAATCCAATTTAAAAATGGGTGAAGAACTTAAATAGACATTTTTCCAAAGATTTTTCCAAAGATCCACAATGGCCTACCGGCACATGAAAGATGCTCAATATTACTAACATCAGGAAAGTGCAAATCAAAATCAGAATGAGATATTGCCTCATACCTGTTAGGATTCTTATCATAAAAGAAGACAAGCGATAACAAGTGTTGGTGAGAACATACAGAAAAGGGAACCTTTGTGTACTGCTGGTAAGAATATAAATTAATACGCCCACTATGGCAAACAGTATGGAGGATCCTCCAAATATTGAAAATATAAAAACCAGGGTACTTGGCTGACTCGGTCAGTGGAGCATCAGACTCTTGATCTCAGGGTCATGAGTTCGAGTCTCACACTGGGTGTAGAGATGGCATAAACAAACAAACAAACAAACAAACTTAAAAACAAATAGAACTACCATATGATCCAGCAAACCCATTCTGGATGTACAACCAAAGGAAACAAAATCACTACCTCAAAGAGATATCTGCCCCTACATACTCACTGCAGCATTATTCAAAATAGCCAAGACATGGAAACAACCGAAGTATCCACCAACAGATGAAAGGATAAAGATGTAATATATATATGAGATATTATTCAGTCATAACAAAGAAAATCCTGTGATATGTGACAACATGGATGGACCTTGAGAGCATTATGCTTAGTGAAATAAGTCAGACAGAGAAAGACAAATCTTGTATAATACTACTTATTGATGAATCTAAAAAAGTCAAATTCACTCATAGAAACCAAGAGTAAATTGGTGATTGTCAAAGGCTAGGGATGGGAAGATGTTGGCCAAAGCGCACAAACCTTCAATTATAAGATGACTAAGTTCTGGGGATTGTGCAGCATGGTGACCATGGTTAACAGTACTGTACTGTGTACTTGAGAGTTGCTAAAAGAGTATTTTTACCACCCCCCCACATACAAACAGGTAACAATGAGAGGTGTCGGATGTGTTGACCAACCTTACTGTGGTAATTATTTCACAATACATATGTGTACCAAATCATCACATTGTACATTTTGAACCTACATAATGTTATTTGTCAGTTATATCTCAATAAAGCCAGAAAGAAAAATCAGGTCAAGCATTTACTTCTTTATACAGCCATTCTGGGACCCTTTTCCCACGCAGTGAGAGTTGACTCAGTTCTTCTGTTCCAACCATACTAAGCATATGTTCTAATAATAACACTAATAACATTTTATTACCCTTATTTACCTGTATGCCTATCATCCACTAAGAGATTATAAACTCTTTGAGGACAGGGACTATTTTATTCATCTTTACACCTTTTGTGACTAAAATACAGCTTTACATAATTATATTATAAGTGGGAAAAATTAGATTATAAATGGGAAGTGAATAAATAAACTTTGTTTCTCCAATAAAAATTCAAACTGGAAAAAAATTGATCTAGGAAATTTGGCTCAAACTTCTCAAGCATGCTTTAGAAATTCTATTTGAGCTGAAAACAAGGTATAACTTTTTTAAAAACCAAGAGGGAAACAAGAGGTTGTAACATATCCTGAGGTCACTACGCCTACACATGTAATGCCCTTAAAGTCTGAGGCAATGAACACAATAATAAAAAAAAAAAAATCTGTTTATTCTCTTGGGAAAAATAACTCTTTACACAAATGACTGATATGTTTTATGTGGGAATAACTCCTCACTTTTAAGGAATTTTCTATTTGGTAGGGAGCTTGTTAAAAACTCAGATTCCTAAAACCCATGCCAAGCAAGCCCTACAGGATCTAAGTCTCTGAGCAGGTGCAACTTTTACAATGTTCCCAGATGTGTCCTGACATTTGACCATGGCTGGCTTCTCTACCCTGGGTTTACTGTTGGGAGGCCCAGGTTCTACTCCGGGGGGTTGGGCTTGTTTTCCCCTCTTTCCTGACAATTCTCAGAACTGGAGATTTTCTCCTCTGATGCAAACCTAATGGCCCAATTATCTATGACTTTCTGAACCCCAAATCTTATTATTGCAAAGTACATTTTTGCTTTGAAAATTACTTCAAAGTGACAGATAACCTAAACATTCACTGGTTTATCTAATTAAGAGACTAAGCCCTTCTGATTTCATCACACCTGTCCTCTTCCCTCTGCACTAGCAGCATCCAATTTGCTTCAGTGCACAGGTCTCTGGGCTTGAATCTGATCAAGCCTAACAGCAGAGTTGCAGAAAATATACATATATGTCATTATGTGGTCATTAATATCAGTAAACGAATCAATATAAGATTTTGTGATAGTAAGTTATATGTGGTACCTATTGGAGATATGTGGTAGATTTTTTCTTATCAATCAAAGCAATACTATTATGGTTATTTTCAGCAAATTTTAACAGTATAGAGGTTAATTAACAATTAGTGATCCTCATAGATGCCAATTTACCAAGATATTATTTTATTCTCTTAGCAATGGAACTATAAAGCCCTCCAAACCAGACAATAGATTATGTTATGATTTCATTGTTGGTCTCATGGAACTTTTCCAAAAATCTATCAGGTTTTCTGAAGATGTTAGAATTACATCCATTTGAACAACAGAAAGTATATGGGTTTCTATTTATATCTATTATGTTCAAATGTTCAATCAATAGCTTTTTCTGAGATTAGTGCCACAACTGCAAAATAATCCATACCCAATGGAGCCAAACAGAGAGAATTCCTTACATTCTTTTCTTATCAGAGAAGCAGGCTCTGCTCTGAAGGGGGGGCTGGGTGTTTTTATCTGCCTTTTCACTAATTTGACTAGGAAATAATGCATAGTTTATTTCCACATATAAATTCACAAAGCTGTAGAACAAAGGAGCCAGAAGGGACTTTAGAAGTCAACCTCCTTGTTCAAGGTCAGTGGCAAAAATGAGACTCTTTCTCCTGTTCCATAAATCCAATTCAGTTGATTTAACATACGTATGTTAGATACCAACTTTGTATAAAGGAAACATCTTTTGAAGCATAATGTTTGTAAAGAACAATTGTCCCAAAATACCTGCCACAAATCTCTTTGATATGACACCGTCTCTTGATGAAGTTTTTGTTAAAACAAAATGTATAACCAGTAGCAATAACATAATCTGAAAAGAGAAATTCTTTGTCCGCCCATGACTCATTCATTTGTCCAGTCAATTATCAAGCATATAGCAAGAGTCTTACCATGTCAGGCACAACAAAGTCTAAGGGTAAGTAGATCAACCAGAGATGGATCCTACCCTTGAGGAATTTACTGGCTAGTGGGGAGAGACAGAGATATCAACTAATGGCTAACAGCATACAAATTAGGATCAAGGCAAGGAAATGTGGAAACAGTGGTTTAACATTTAGCCTGAAGGAAGTGAGTAAGATAACATTTGTGATGGATTTGGAAGTACACCTGGTCATCTTTCTTTAAGGTTTGAGTGCAATTAATGGGACGCTATCTCTGCTATGCTTGGAGTTACCAACCATCAGGTACTGTAACAGAAAGTTCACTCATTCTGAATCTCTCAGACTCTCTTCTCTTTCATACATCAAAACAGCAGTGGGTTTCAGTTTTGCCCTAACCCAGTTTGCTAAGTGGAGATTTAAAACCTGGCTGGCATCAGCAGGCTGTGTTGGAAGCATGGTACTGGGGGCTCAGAAGTTATCTCAAGGAGTAAGGCAGCATCTATTCACAGCCATAAAGATTCTGAGGATGGAAGAACATATTCCCCAGCATTATGCTCAGAGAGGGGGCCAGGACTCTGAGGATCAATGCTCTGTCATTTCCTCACCTATGCATATTCATAAGGCATAAGGCAGTCCCAGAGTGGTGAGGTCAAGGCAGGTTTTTAGAGACTGCCTGTCACCTCAAGGGTTAGTGATTATGGAGTTCAGGCTGTGAGAGGAAACTTTTTAGGAAAAATGGCAAGAACTGAACAGAAGACTGTAGGGGGCTGTGCTTCTGCAGAGGAAACTTTTCCCAAAGGCCCTATGAGGACAGCTATAGGGTTCAGTTGAGATGATGTCTCGCTCTAATGGGCCCAGTTTTCAAGGCTTCCCTGAGCCAGTTTTCAGTTCACCAGCCCAGCTGCTTACAGGAGAGCTAGTTGGCTGGGTTAGGACTAGTTCCAGGGTTTGCCACATCACAGAAACAGAGCACTCTCGTTGCTTCTTGCCACAACTCAGAACTATTTCTGATCCGATGTCTCACCATGACAATAAGAGTTGTCACCTTCTCCAATACCATTATGCACCAGAAATGAAATCATAATTCAACCTTTCTTCCTGAAATATACACAGATTCCTTTATGCAAATTTATCGAATCATTTTCAAGAACACTCAGATGCCATCACTAAGAGAAACTGGTTTCCATAAATCAAATGAAAGTCTCTATTCACCTTTTCTGCAGACCACCTTAACACAACTTCTATCTCTAAGCAGCACAACACAATGGTTGAAAGTACAGCCTTAGAGTCATATTCCTTGAGTTTACAACATCCTGGCTCCACCACTTATTACCCATATAAATTTAAATGTCCTGTATCAACTCATCTGGAAAACAACTGTTACAATAGCTCCTGCTTCATGGGGTTGTTATGGTACCTACAAAATAGATAAAGCATTTAGATCAGAGTCAGCATAATATAACTGCTAGTGATTATTATTATTTTAGTAAGAGCAACTAGAAGCTGTTTTCATAAGAGAGGGAAAACTGTCTGATAGGATGCTGTATTACAAAAAAGATTAAAAAATTGAAAAACAAACAACATTCAAGACATCTCAGAGGAAAGAGTTACTATAAAAATATGAATGTATTTGAACTTCCAACATGTATTTATTGAAGCCCTGTTTAAAAAAAAAAAACAGGGATACAGTCACTCACAAACAGACCACAATCTCTGCCCTCATGGAGCTAATACTTAATGGGGGGATTGGGGAACAGATAATTTACCAAAAACATAAGCAAAAGGATATAATATATGAGTTCAGGATGAGTACTTTGGAAAAAAATAAATGGGTATGATCATTCAAAGTTAGGAAAGAAGGTGTAATTTAGTTAGGGTGGTTGGGGAAGCCTTATTGACAAGATAGCATTTGCTCTAGGACCAGAAGAGGGAAGGCTTCAATCCATGTGTATAGCTGAGGAAATACTTTCCAAGTATCTTGCAAAGTTTCTGAGATAAAAACTTGGTGCATTTGAAAAACAGCAAGGAGGTCAACACAAGTTTTGAATATAATGTGTTTGAGATGTTTGTTAGACAAACAACAGAGGACATCAAGTAGGTAAATAGGAGACAGGAGTTCTGGGGGAGGTCTGGGCTGGTGATTTAAATTTGAGGATCATCAGGGGAAAAGGTATTTAGGAGAGTGATAACAGCCAAAAGAAGAGATGTGAGGATTGAGACGTGGAGCCTCCAATATTTAGGGTTTGGGGAGACAACAGGAATCAGCAAAGAAAACACTGAGGAATAAGAGACTTGATCAATGTGATATATTACAAGTCAAGTGATAAGCTATATCAAGGAGAGTTCTGATTAATATAACAGAATTAGTTATATATTATTAGTTATATATATATTATTAGTTATATATATTATTTATATATATTAGTTATAATATAACAGAATTAGTTCTTAGTTCTGATTAATATAACAGAATACCACACATGGGTGGCTTATAAACAATACAAACTTATTTCTCAAAGTTCTGGAGTCTGGAAGTCCAAGATCAAGGAGCATCATGGTCAGGTTCTGGTGAGAGCTCTCTTCTGGGGTGCAGATTTCTCTTTGTATTCTCATGTGGCAGAAGCAGAGAAAGGAGGCAGGCTCTTTCATGACCCATTACAAGGGCACTAATCCCATCCCTCAGGACATCATCCTCATGACCACATCTAATCCTAATTACTTCCCGAATGTCCCACCTCCTAATACCATCATATTGGGGAGTAGAGTTTTAACATATAAATTTAGGGTAGGACATAAACATTCAGTCCCTAACAGTGAACATTTGCATTGATCTAAACATCATTCATTGGTCAAGTAAGATGAAGACTAAGAATAAAGAATGAAGTCTAGTATTGCCCAAAAGACTTAGCAATATGGAGGTTTTTGGTGACCTTGAAAAAAGGAAGCCTACTTTGAGTAGCTTCTAGAGGTCATGAATGAGACAAACTGGAAATAATGAATGTATCCCCAGTTTCGGCAGAAAAGGGAACAGAAACATGAAATGGTATCTAAGAATGAGAAATGGGATAAAGAGAGGTATATTTTTCTTAGGGGAAAAGCAATAACATGTTTATATGCTTTGGGGGATGATGCAGTCAAGAGGGGGAAATTGACATGCCAAGGAGGTGAGAGTCACCAACATCCTAAGTAAGGGGGAAGGAAGTGAACCTAGTGAATCTAATGGGATCTAATGTAAGGCTGGGGGAGCTGACTTCAGGCAGGAGCATGGACAATTCCTCTCTAGGAGCAGCAAGATATATCTGCTAACTAATTCTGCTTTTTCGTGCAATAGGGAACAAAGGAATCTGCTGAGTTGAAGGATCAAGACTGATGTATTAGAGACTTGAGGAGTGAAGGAAAGCTATGGAGCAGTCATGTAGGGGAGTGGACCAGAGAAATACAGTAGGATGACAGGGTGGCACTACTACCCATTTAATATTAGCACTTAGGGATTTCAATGAGACCAAGCAGCTGGAAAAGGCGGGGAAGGAAGAGGCAGAGAGTGAAGAGCCGGAGGGTTTGGTGAACAGTATAAAAACCCTGGTAAGGATTTTATACTCCAACCTACAAGATAAAGGGAAGCTAATCCTGTTTGTCAAGCAGGGCAGTGGCATAATTTAACGTGGCTTGTTAGAGAGAAAATTCTGGTCGGTAAGAACATGATGGGCTAAAAGTTTTTAGTGGAGACATGGGCTTTGTGGTATCTAAAACTCCTTCTTACAACCAAGAAAATATATAGTTTGCTCTGTAAAACTAACCCAGTAAATAAAAGATTTCCCAACAGAATATTGTTGAAAACTCCAAATCAGTCATGAGTCCCCACTAAGCTTTGTAACTAAGTGGCTTTCTTAATTTTCCTAGTTTCTCATAAATATAGACCATGTGCTCTGACCCAAATCTGCTCTTGCCCTGCCTCAAGGTTAGCAGAAAGAAAATATTCTCCTATGACTTGGCTTATTAAAAAGAAAAGAGCAAAGAAAATTCATTTGAGATAAACCAACTATTTCTCATGATGGAAAATCTGCATGATTATTTTGGACATAATGTATTGCATTTGTTTCTGGCTGACTTTGCCTAAATTAGTGAAGCTTTTTGAATGACCAAATACTGCACATTTCACTTACTCACATACACATGCTCATGCACACACACACACACACACACACACACACACACACACATAGCATGAAAGTGAACAGGATATAACATAAATGCACTAAGGACATAAAAGTTTAATTTTCCTGTAAAACATAAAATAACTGCCTTGGGAACAGTTTTCCATTTGATAACTTCGCAAGCAAATTTATGTTGACGTCTATTTATTAACCGTTTTTAGAAATACTATTTTTAATGATAACTCTAAATACAAATGTGATTATGGTTCAGAAAGAGGGAAACATTTTTTTTTCTCTTTGGTAAATTAATCATGCCGAAAACTGAAAGGATATCAGTTTTGCAAAAGATAATTCCAAGAGACAAACATTGTTGATATCTGAACCATCATTTCAGTGAAAGTAGAGTCAGTAAGTCTGTATCCTTGACTCAAAATCATGTACCATTTTTGGAGGGAACCCCAGAAACTCTCCTCCAACATGACTGTCATCCATTAAGATTGTTATCTTAATCCTGAATACCCAAATAAAAGACACCACACATTAATTCTTTGATCATTAAAGAAAATAGGTCTACAAGAATGATATATAGCAAACTTTACTAGCTAAGATAGTATGCTTATCTCTTCCAAGTTACTTGAAGATTAATGCTTTCATTCAGCTTAATGGTCAATGTGATATATGATGGGTTCCTAGGGAAAGAACAGTAATTTATGCTTGGAGATTCAGGTTATTTCTTTGTTTTAGTCACCAGTCATTTTAAGTATGTTACTGTCTACAAAATTATTCTAGAACTATTTTTTTTATGTTTTATATTATATTTGAGAGAGAGAGAGAGAGACAGAGCATGAGCGGGGGAGGGGCAGAGAGAGGGAGACAAAAAACCTGAAGTGAGGCCCAGGCTCCCAGCTGTCAGCACAGAGGCCAACATGGGGCTCGAACTCACAAGCAGTGAGATCATGACCAGAGCCAAAGTCAGAAGCTTAACCGACTGAGCCACCCAGATGCCCCTAGACCTATTTAAATTCACAAATTAATATCAGACTGCGAAAGTATTGATGACTATGTAAGCCTTTAGCTCATTCACAAGGTACATTTATTTTAAACAAAATTTATTTCTATAAAATGCTCTAGACTTCTGTTTTTAGGAGCTACACAGACATAGAAGCAAAGAACCAATAGTTTCCTCATACACAACTTAAGAGCCATCTCTACACCCCTGATGCCAATTTAAAACACCAATTACATGAGCTGAGGGCACCCATTAGCTCAGGGCAATGGTTTAAAAATGCCAAATGAGGGGCGCCTGGGTAGCTCAGTCGGTTGAGCGTCCGACTTCGGCTCAGGTCATGATCTCGCGGTTCATGAGTTCGAGCCCCGCGTCGGGCTCTGGGCCGATGGCTCGGAGCCTGGAGCCTGTTTCCGATTCTGTGTCTCCCTCTCTCTCTGCCCCTCCCCCGTTCATGCTCTGTCTCTCTCTGTCCCAAAAATAAATAAACGTTAAAAAAAAAATTAAAAAAAAAAAAGAAATGCCAAATGAAACCAGAGCTCAACAAGTGTTCACACCATGACCTATAGTATTTCCATCTACATGTCCAAATGACAACTATTAACAGCTACTTTCCTGTCAATTTAATGACTGCACAACTTGCATGAATGCAAATGCAACATACTTTTTAAAGCACAGCTCATTCTAAAATATAAAATCTATGGAGAAAAATTCTAATTTCCATTTTAAACAATCAGCTGCACTCAAAGAGAGAACGATATTCTCCTAACTATAAGTAACTGATTTTCAAAGTCTATGACGGTTTTTCACCAATAGAGCTCAGGCATGTTATCAAGAACACATGGTAAAGTCTTACAACAAAGGCAATGACCTTTTCCTCTATATTTTAGGATAAAATAACAGCTATTGCCTTGACATTATGAATTCATTGTATAATTCCAACCTCTTAAAAAGGAAACAAACTCTCTTAGTATTCTTAGTGGCTAAATTTTGCAAAGGGAAAAATCCATTTAGATAATCCTTAAGGATAACAGAAATTGCAGCAGTAAAAAAAAAAAAAAGGGATATGACATTCAAATTCAAACTGTGGGTATAATTACTCAAATTCTAAACATAATCCCATTTCCTAAAATGTGACACCAGCTTTACAGGTACCATTGCTTATAATATGTCAGGCTGAGTATGGCTTTTCCCCATTCATCTTGGGGACAGTGTGGTAGAAGAAAGAAAGTGAGCTTTGGAGCCCATGAGGACGAAGTTATGAAAATGACAGCACTTATTAGTACTGTGATCTCAGAAACATGACCTTCTCTCTTTTGAGCCTCAGATTGTAGATTTTCGAAATGAGAGTAATCATACAGATTGTAGATTTTCGAAACGAGAGTAAGCATACTTACCTCACCTGGAGGTTATGATGTGCATCCTCAGGATGTAATTCCAGTGCCGGCCAGGAACTTGGGGAGTACAGAGGTAGAGGGAAGATGCAAGCCTATACAAATAAATAAACAGTTATAACTTGGAGCAAATAATGGGGGCAAGGGCATACAGAAAAAAAAACCCATGTGAGTAGTGACTAGGTACTACAGACAGAAACCTGTTATGGAATGGATTTTCCCCCAAAGTCAATACATTGAAGTCCTAACTACCCATGTGACTGTACTTGCTACCAAATCTTGAAAGGTAAAGTGGAGGTTGAATGAGCTCATTTGGGGGGAGGGACCCTAATCTGATAACTGGTGTCCCATAAGAAGAGAGTGGGCACCTACACACACAGAAGGAAGCCCATGTCAAGACAGTGGGAAGGAGGTCGTCCGCCAGCCACAGAGAGAGGAGACCCACCCTGCCCACACCTTGATCTAAAGCGGGAGAAAATAAATAAATCAATTTCTGTTGCTTAAGCCACCCAGTCTGTGGTACTTTGTGATGGCGGACCCAGCAAACTAATACGAAATCCTAACACTTACTCAGCGAATGGTGTCTGAGCCTTTGTAGGAGTTAGGCACTGTCTAGGGCCCTAAGGAAACAGCCCTAAACAAAGCTGGTTTGGTCCTTGGACCCCATAGAACTGTCATCCTGGCAGGGACTGCAGCAGGCGACAGACAGCAAACAAGTAAGAAAAACAGATGATGCCAAGGGTCAGGAAGAAAAAGAATGCAGGGAAGGCAGATCGGGTGTTCAGGTCAGAGAAGGAGCAGTTTTCAGAGCTAGCAGAGACCACACTGAGCAGGTACGTCAGAGCAAAGATGTGACAAAAATGAGGAGTATGTCATCTGGGCACATGGGAGAACATTCTGGACAGAGAGAGGCAAAGCCAGCGCAAAGGCCTGAAGCAGGAGTGTGTGCCTGACATGCTCAGGGAGCAGAGAGGGGGCCGGTGTGGCCGCAGCCCAGTAAACAAGGGGAGGGGAAGAGGAGAAGCCTTCAGGGAGGTAGCAGAGGCTGGGGAGGGTAGCACCTGTGTGGTGCGCAGACGGAGTCAGGCGTCTGGAGACATGAAGAGCTGGGGGCAGAGCTTAAAGACCTGGAGTCCCCAGCTGCTTGTAGATAGAAGCCTGAGGCTGGCTGCGATCGCCCCAGAGTAAGGACGGGCGGAAAGCTGATGGCAGGTGGGAAGAAGATGAGGACAGACCAACACAGACACTGGTGAGCAGCGGCCTGGGCGGTGGGAAGAGGAAGGAAGGAATTTTTAAAGAAAGGGAGTAATTACGTGTGTCTGTAAAACGGTGCCACGTAGTCCGCAAACTGGGGGTTGAGACTTCACCGTGAGCTTCAGCGAGGTGTGGTTCATTAATGAGATGAGAACTACAGCCGAGTGGGAGAGGAAGCCGGCTCAGACTCAGCTGACAGAGGGAAGATCTGCAGGTGCTGGCACGTGCAACGCTAGGACGTAGGAAGACAAACAGGTGGTGGTGGATGGGAAGCGATTGCCCCCCGTGGGCCGGGAGAATCAGCCGCAGGTGCACAGGATGGCCGGTCGCGAGGAAACCCCCAGGTGTGCAGGAGAGAGTGAAACGGTGCGGGAGCCGCGTTAGCGAGATGGCTTCCTCCCTTAGGACCACGGCTCAACTGGGGCAACGGGACACCAGCCAGAGCCGTGGGGACAGATGTAGCAAGGTGGGCGGCTGTGGGGTTGCTGGGACTGTGTGTGATTGGCAAACACCGTGAAGATGCCCTACGTTCTCTCTGCCTGTAGGACGGGATCACGGCCGGGATTTCAAAAGCGATGCACGTGAGAAACAGAGCATCGGGCCCTCCACAGGGACCCCCGTGTTGTCCTCTTAGAGCAGACATTCCCACCTCCTTCTTGCCCCCGTCATCTTCGTGATGCCTGGCAATCCCTCATCTGCTCTCCATTTCTATGATTTTGTCCCCTCGAGAGTATTACACAAGTGGAATCGAAAAGCGTGTGACCCTTTCAGGATTCGCTTTCTCCCCTCTGGACATAATTCCCTGGAGATTCGGTCCTGCTGCAGTGTCTATCAGTAGTGCATGCCCTGGCACTGCTCACCGGTGAGCACCCCACCGCACGGGGCTAGCATGGTTTGGCTGTCTCCCTATGGAAGGACACGTTGTACTAGGCTGGACAATGGCCCTCAAAGAAATCAAGTCCTGATACCTGGGATCTAACTCCCATGAATGGGATCTAGTTGAAGATCTTGAGTCCTGGGTTGTCTGAGTGAGCCCTAGATGGAATCACAAGAATCCTTAGAAAGACAAAGGGAGACTTGACAAAAGAGGAGGCACTGTGTCCATGGAGACAGACTGGGGTGATGTGGACACAAGCCAAGGGAGGTTGGTGGCCACCGGGAGCTACCAGAGGGAAGGGATACACTGTCCCCTGGAGCCCTGGGGTCTCCAGAGGGAGTACAGCCCTGCTGACACCTTAGTCTCAGCCCAGTTAAGCGAATTTTGGGTTCCTGGCCTCCAGAACTGTGAGAGAACATGATTTTGTTCTCATAAGCCACCAAGTTTGTGGTAAAAGAGCAGGTGTGCACACAACAGGTCCCCATTCCCATCTCCCTCGGACCTTGGAGTCTTCCTTCCCTGAGAAAGTCAGGGAAGCTCTGGTATTTCAACCTAGTTGACTGAAGGCAGCCATTGAGTCATTATTACGACCGTTCCCAGTTCTCAAGGCAACACATGAAATCACATTTCCTGCAGGAGGAACCCTGTACCATGTCTGGCCTATCATATGTCACCCTCCTTGGTTTAATACTCTTTGAATCCTCTCCCATCCCCAGTCTCCTACCAGTGCAAAGTGGTAATGCCCTGCCACTCCCTGCATGAGCACCTGATCCTGTGTGGACCTGATCCCGTACCTCCATTGGGAGTACGCTGGTATCCCGTTATCTTCCAGGAAGTAAACACGGATGGCAGACGTGGAGCCTGAAGATCACTGCTCTCTGTCACGACGGTATTGTCTTAGGTGAAGCCATTGAAACCTTTTCTCTAGGGGTTCTGGGGGTGGGGTAAGACTATTTCCCTCCAACGGGGGTCCGGGGGAGCTGCTTCTCTTGGCAACAAAACACAAGATACTCCCCTTATGACGCCATAGATTTTCTGATGTTTCGCCCTTGCTTTCAATCTCTCCTACTCCCTGTGTATACCTCAGATACCCAAAACTGACCCCGAACAATCTCTGTAACTGCCCCCCATGGCCACAGTGACGACTCCACCCTCTATCCTCCAGCATGCTGTCCTCCATCACTCTGTACCAGCACTGGTGGTAACGGGAGCAAGTGTGAAATCACCTCTTGCTTCCAATGACCAGTATCCACTTCTGCCCACAAGGAAGTTATTTGTATGTCCACCAGAGACAAGAGCAGTCCAGTCCCAGAGTCCCATCTTGAGGCAGTTTCCTGAGGCCACTCCAGGTACAAATTACCATTTGTGCACAACTGTGACAGGAGACAGACCGCACACCCAAAAGCAGTGAGTGAAGAGCGCTGCAAGGGTAAGGGAGCCTCCAGGAGACAACGGAGAGAGCAAAGCAGCCATGCTAAGCAAAGGCAAGATGTTTCCACTAAGAGGAAAGTACAAGGAAAAGTGGTTCCTGATCCTAAGAGATTTATCCAGAGACAAGGGTTGTGTGGGGGGATGTGATACAGAGGAACATGACTACAGAAACCCCCTGTTATCCATGGGGATATGTCCGGAGACCCCAGGTGGATCCCTAAAACCACAGACAGTAAGTACAAATACTATAGTGGCCGTGAAGGAGTGCTGGCAGAACAACCCTACAGGACCCATGAAGGGGTGCAGGCAGCTCACCCCTACATGGCCCATGAAGGGATACTGGTGGCACACCTCTGCAACACCAATGAAGGGGTGCAAGTTGCTGATGAAGGGGGGCAAGCGGCACACCTGCAAATCTCCAATGAAGGGTTGCAAGACGCCCATGCGTGTTTGCAGGCAGCACACCCCACAACGCCAATGCAAGGATACAGGACACCGATGTGGAGGTGCAGGCGGTTCACACCTACTTGGCCCATAAAGGGGTGCTGGTGGCACACCCCTACATGGCCCATGAAGGGGTGTAGACAGCTCACCCCTACATGGACCAAGAAGGGGTGCTGGCAGCACACCCCTACATAGTCCATGAAGGGGAGCAGGCGGCTTGCCCCTATATGGCCCATGAAGGGGCACAGGCATGATGCCCCACACGGCTGAAGAAGGGGCACAGGTGTGACATATCTAAATGGCCGATGAAGGGGCACAGAAGGGGTGCAAGCATGACACCCCTCCAACACCGATGGGGGGTGCAAGTGTGACACCCCTATATCGCCAATGTAGGTGTCTCGAGGCTGTCCTAGAAGGGTGAAAAATATGACTCGTGTACTGTAGGCGGCTGTTAGGGATGCGGTGATGAACATTCATAGTATGGCTCAGGCATTGGTATATGACCTTAAGATCTGAATACCAGAAATAGACAACCAACTCCTTAGCTATGACCAGGTGAATTTCACAATAGAAGCAATAATGTTAGTATGTGCAACAAGAAATATTTGTCCTTGCATAAAATTCTATCAGAGCAGATGACTACAGATAGTTAACAATAAGATAAAAAATAACATAACTGTAAAGTCACTATCAAACCAATTGTTGACCCAACACGGATAGGCAATCAAGGAAAGATGAAAAGAAGTAAAAGGAACTCAGTGAACACAAACCCCACCTGTTTACCAATAAAATCACCTCTAGCATTTCTAGTATTAGAGGCCTTGCCTGCCCAGGGACATTCGCGAAACTGCTGTGGTATCCTGATCGTGCAAAGGTAACATAATCACTTATTTCCTAAACAGTGACTCATATGAATGGCCACACGAGGGTTTTACGGTCTCTTCCAATTGGTAAAATGGACCTTCCCATGAAGAGGCGGGAATAGGATAAGAGACAAGAAGACCTATGGAGCTGCTTGTATATGCTTTTAGCTTCATTTTTTTAGAGAGAGGGAGAGAGAAAGAACACAAGTAGGGAAGGGGCAGAGAGAGAGACACACACACAGTATCTGAAGCAGACTCCAGGTTCAGAGCCATCAGCACAGAGGCCGACCCAGGGATCGAACCCACAAACCATGAGGCCATGACTTGAGCTGAAGTGAGACATTTAACCCACTGAGCAACCTACACACTGCAAAAAAAAAGTCTGACCTAAAAGGAACATCACCGCTACGTCGCTTGATGAAAGGAGGCAGAGGGGGTGCATGTGTGACCCCCTCCCCCGTCAAGGTGGGGCTGAGTGCATGAGTGATACCACTCCCTCCCCGAGGCAACGACGCAACGGAGAACACCTCCTTCACCAAGGAGGGGCACATGCGTGAACCCCCTCTTTTCAAAAGGGGGGATGCACTAATGCCTGAAAAACTTTGGTGCCCCAGGGGAGGAAGCATGACCTAGGCCTTACCCTATGCATGATGGTAATGCTAACCCTAACACTTACCTTAAGAGACAGGTGTTTCTTCAGCTGTGAAAGTGAAAAGAACATTCACGAAACATCACATTTCATAGTGACATCACTACTCCCACCCAGAGGTGTGGCGCTGTGCAAGGGTGACCCTCTCACACCCCAAAGGGGGACGAGGCGCAAGCCTCAACCACCCCCTGAGCCAAGCGGAGCGGGGCGCATTTGCGAAGGTCCTCCATGGTGGAGGAGGTGCTCTGCGCGTGCGTGAACAAACACCCTTCTGCACTGAGAGGAGTGGGGCGCATGCATGAACGGCCTCCCTTGCTGAGGGTGGATTGTACGCATGCGTGAACACCCTGCCGCCACGAAGGGGCTCTCTGTGCATGCGTGAACACCCTCCCTGGCTGAGGGGGGTTAGGCGCATACGTAGAGGACCTACCTCAACAAGCGGGGTGTGCACATGTGTGAACACCATTCCACCAGGAAGGGGCACTGTCCACATGCGTGAACATCCTCCCTGGCTGAAGGGGTGGGGGGGTGTGCACATGCACAGACTCCCTACCTTGACAGGTGCAGGTTGAGCACACATGTGAACACCCTTCCGCCACGAGGGGGCGCTGTGCTAATGCGTGAACACGCGCCCACCATGAGGGTGTCTCTCCAGATGAGTGAAAGACTCCCTCGCCTCGGGGGGCGGGGCATATGCGGGAACGGGATTGGGCACATTGAAGAACACCCTTCCGCCACGAAGGGCAGCTGTGCGCGTATGTGAACACCCTCCCGCCATGAGGGGGCACTGTGGGCATGTGTGACTACCTTCCAAGCTCAGGCTCGCAGCGCATATGCGCGAACACTCTCCCTTGCTTTGGGGATTTGTGCGCTTTCGTGAACACACTACAGACACCAGGTAGCTCTGCACGTGCGCCACACCCTCCGCACTGATGGGTGCAGGGCACATAGCTCCATACCATCCCTCTCCCAAGGGGACGGAGCATATGTGTGAATAATCTCTCACGGTGACGGGGCAAGGCGCATAGTTCAACACCCTCCTGTGCCAAAGTGGAATCAGGAGAATGACTGAACATACTCCCTTACCAAAGGGGGAAGCGCTAATGCTTGAAAACCTCCCATGCGCAGGGGGCAGGTGGCTTGACCTAACCCTTACCCTACCCCTGATAGTAATGTAACCGTAAACCTTACCTTAAAAGATTGGTGTTTCTTCAGCTGTGAAAGTAAAAAGAACCTTTCATGAAAAATCACATTTCATAGTGACATCACTTTTCCCTCCCCGAGCGGTGGCCCTCTGCATGGGAGAGCCACTCACGCACCAATGGGGGGCAAGTCAGAAGCCTGAAACTGCCTGGGCCAAATGGTGTGGGCCACGTTTCCGAACATCCTCTTTCACTGAGAGGTTGTTCCGGGCATGTGTGAACTCCCATCTGCGCCGAAAGGTGTGAGGTGCATGCACGAACAACCTCCCCCACTGAGGTTGAGGGGAGGTTGTACGCATGTGCAAATGCTCTACCTTGCCAAGCGGGGATGTGCGCATGCGTGAACACCCTTCCGCCACGAGGGGGTGCTGTGCACATAGGCGAATGCACTTCCGCCACGAAGGGGCGCTGTGCGCATGTGCGAACAGCCTCTCTGCCTGAAGGAGGTGTGTACATGTACACACATCCTCCCTGCCTGAGGCTGGGTGTGCACATTAACAGATGGACTACCTCGCCCAGCGTGGTTTGTCTGCACGAAACCCTTCTGATAAGAGGGGGCGCTATACACATGCACAAAAGCCTTCCGGCACGAGGGGGCGCTGTGCACTTGTGAGAACACCCATCCTACACAAGGATGCCCTGTGCGCAGGCGCGAACACCCTTACGCCACGAAGGGACTCTGTGCGCATTGACGAACAGCCTCCCTTCTGTGAGGGGGGGTGTGAGCATGTGCAGCCGGCCTACCTCGCCCAGCATCTTTGTGCGCATGCGCGAACCTTCCACCACGAGGGGGCACTGTGCGCATGGGCGAACACTATTTGGCCACGAGGGGGCACTGTGCGCATGCGTGAACGCCCTTCCACCGCATAGGGAACATCCTTCTGCCACGAGGGGGAGCTGTGCGCATGCGCGAACTATTTCTCCATTAGGGGGCGCTATGCACATGCGCGAAAGCCTTCCGCCCCGAGGGGGGCGTTGCGCATGTGCGAACACCCTCCTTGGCTGAGGTGGGGCTGTACACGTGCACAGATGCCCTACTTCGCCTAGAGGTGTTGTGTACATGTATGAACACACTTCTGCCACCATAGGGTGCTTTTGCATGCGTGAGCACCATTCCACCACGAGGGTGCGCTTTGCGCATGTGGAAATGCCCTCCCTGTCTGAGGTGGGGTTGTGCACATGTGGAGACGACCTACCTCTCCAAGCGGGAGCTGTGCGCATGCTTGAACACACTCCTGCCAAGAGGGGGCTGTCCAGATGGGTGAACACCTACTGCGCATAGGCAGGCATGGAATATGTGCGAACGGGCTACCTCGCTGAGGGGGGTTTTTCGCATTCATGAAAATGTTTCACCATGAGAGGGTGGTGTGCACTCGTGCAAACATCCTCACTGGCTAAGGGCTGGTTATGCGCATGTGTGAACGCTCTCCCGCACTACGGGATGTCAGGCACATGCACAGTCACCCTCCCTGGCTGAGGTGGGGTTGTGTGCATGCACAGATGCCCTACTTTGCTGAGGGGGTTGTAGGCATGTGTGAACACACTTCTGCCACCATGGGGCGGTGTTCGCATGCGTGAACACCAGTCTGCCACGAGGGGGCACTTTGTGCATGAGTGAACACCCTCCCGCTCCAAGGAGACCTAGTAAGGCACATGCGGGAACACGAGGGGGGCTGTCCAGATTCGCGAACACCTCCTGCGCCTAGGCGGACGGGGCATATGCGCTAACGCACTCCTAGCTGAAGTGAATTTTGCGCATTTGTGAGCACCGTTCCACCATGAGGGGACACTGTGCACATGCGTGAACACCCACCACCAGGGGCACTGTGCGCATTCATGAAAACCCTCCGGCGCCAAGGGGAGTGGGGCGCATGCCCGCCCATGTGCTCCCAGGCTGAGTGGGGGTTGTGCGCATGCGCAGATACCGTACTTCCCCGAGGAGGGTTGTGGGCATGTGTGAAGACACTTGCACCACCGTGGGGCGCTGTTCGCATGCGTGAAGTCCATTCCGCCACGAGGGGCCATTATGCACATGCGCAAACGCCCTCATGGCTCGGGGTGGGGTGGGTGCACACATGCGCAGACGCCATACCTCGCCGAGCAGGATTTGTGCGCATGTGTGAATGGCTGACCGCCAAGAGGGGGTGCCAGGTGCGTGAACGCCTCCGACACCTATGGGGGTAGGGCGTATGGGCGAAAGCACGCCCTCGCTGACGGGGATTTGTGCATTTGCGTATACACTGCCACCAGGAGGTGACACTGTGGGCATGTGTGAACACCCTTCCGCCACAAGGGGGCGCTGTGCACATACGCGAACTTCCTCCTTGGCGGGGGAGGGGGGGGGGGTGTGTGGTAGTGCGCATGCGCACATTCCCTACCTCACCCAGCGGAGCTGTGCAGATGTGCGAACTTCCTCCCTGGCTGCCTGGGGTGGGGGTTGTGCGCATGAGCCGACGCCCTACCTGGCCGGGGTTTGTGCACATGCATGAAAACCCTCTAGCCAGGAAGGGGGGCTGTCTGGATGGGTGAATGCCTCCCGCACCTAGGCATATGAAGCGTATGCCCGAACCTGCTCCCTCGCTGAGGGGGATTGTGCGCATGTGTGAACACCCTCCCGCCATGAGGGAGGCTGTCCGAATGCGTGAACACCTCCCGCGCCTAGGCAGATGGGGTGTATGCACAAAGCACTCCCTCGGTGAAGCGGATTTTGCGCATTCGTGAGCACCCTTCCACCACGAGGGGGCCTGTGTGCACATGTGAAAACACTTCCATCACAAGGGGGCTCTGTGCGCATGCGTGAACACTTCTGCCAGGAGGGGGCGCTGTGTTCGTGTGAGAACGCCCTCCTTGCCTGGGGGGGGGGGGAGGGAGGGGGGTTGTGCGCATGCTTGAACACCCTCCCGCCAGGAGGTGGAGCTGTCTGTATGCGTGACCGCCTCCCTCACCTAGGTGTGGTGGATGCACGAAGAGTCTCCCCTGCTGAGGGGGGTTGTTCACACTCATGAACACCCTCTTGCCACGAAGGGTGCCTGTGCACATGCGTGAACACCCACTGGCACCGAGGAGTGTGGGTCATATACATCTATACCTTCCCTCCTGAAGGGGGGCGGGGGGCAGAGCACATGCATGAATACTTTACTGGGGTGAGGGCGAGGCATATAGCTCAACACCCTCATGTGCCAAAGTGGTGTCGGGTGCATGGGTGAACACTCCTGTACCAAAGGGGGGCGGGCTAAGGCTTGAAAACCTCCCATGCCCAGAGGGAGGTGGCTTGACCTAACCCTTACCCTAACCCTTACCTGAAGAGATGCGTGTTTCTTCAGCTGTGAAAGTGAAAAGAATGTTTCATGAAACATCACATTTAATAGTGACATCACTACTCCCTCCCTGAGGGGTGGCGTTGTGCGTGGGTGACTCTCTCACGCTTGAAGGGCGGGATGGGGGGGGGGGTGGGCGAGGTGGAAGCCTGAACCACATCCTGAGCCAAATGAGGTGGGACGCATGCTAGAACACCCTCCCTTGCCAAGGAGGTGTGGTGCCCATTCGTGAACCCCCGCCCAGCCGAGGGGGACAGGCACATGTGTTATTATTCTCCCCTGCTTAGGGGGCGAAGCGTGCACGAACACCCTCCAGCGCTGAGGGGGTAAGGCACATAGGTCAACACCCACCCGTGCCAGAGAGAGGCCGGGGCACATGCCTGAATCATCTCCCTTGCCCAAGGGTACAAGTCAGATGCGTGAACGCCCTCCCTCATCAAGGGTGTGTTGTGTGCATGCGTGAACCACCTTCCGCACTGAGTGAGGCTGGGCACATGCACAAACGCCCTTCCTTACTGAGGAGGTCAGGACGCAAGGCAAAACGACTTCCCTCACCAAAGAGGGGGAGTGGAATATGGGTGAACTCCCTCCCCTGCGGAGCGGTGCAGGGTAATGCGTGAAACCCTACCACACTGATGGGGGGGGAGCAAGCATGACCTAAGCCTCACCCTAACCCCTAAAGGTAATGCTAACCCTACCCCTTACCTTAAGCGATGCGTGCTTCTTTAGCTGTGAAAGTGAAAAGAACCATTGATGAAATGTCACATTTAATAGTGGCAACACTACTCCCTCACTGAGAGGTGGCTCCGTTCAGGGGTGACTCGCTCTCTCGCTGAGGGGGTGGGGTGCATGAGTGAACCACCTCCCATGCCCAGGGGGACACAGCGCATGCGCCAACTCCCTCCCTTGCCGTGGGCGGTTTGTGCGAATACTTGAATGCCTTTCCCAGCCGAAAGGGTTGGGGCACATGTGTGAATGCCCTCCCGCACCGAAGGGGACAGGGTGCATGTGTGAGTGACTATTCTCTTGCTCGCTGAGGAACGGTGATATTGCATGAATACCTTCCAGCGACGAGGGGGTGTGCAAGCATGATCTAAACCTGACCCTAACCGCTAATGGTAATGCTAACCGTAACCCTTACCTTAAGAGATGCCTGCTTCTTCAACTGTGAAAGTGAAAAGAACCATTTATGAAATGTAACATTTAATAGTGGCATCACTGTTCCCTTGCTGAAGGGTGGCACTCTGCACGGGTGACCTCCTTCCACCCCAAGAGAGGGCTATGTGTATGTGTAAACACCCTCCTGCGCTGACGTGGGGCACATGCATGAACTATCTTTCTGGCCGAGGTGGGGTGTGCACGAGTGAACACACTTTCGCCTGGGGCGGGGCGCATGCGTGAATGCCCTCCCTCGCCTAGGGGTGGTGGTGCACATGCTTGAATATTCTCCCGCGCTGAAGGGGCAGGTAACATGGGTGAACACCCTCTCCTGCGGAAGTGGGAGTAGGGCCCATGGGTCACCCCTCCCACACAGAGGGGGGCGGGGCGCAAGCGTGAACCACATTCTGCGCCAAGGGGCGGGGGGGGCATGAGCATGCATGAACATCCTCCTGCGCTCAGGGTTTGGGGTGCATACGTGAACGCCCTCCCCCGCCAAAGTGGGGCGGGATGCATGCCTCAATATTTTCCCACGCTGAGGAGGCAGGGCGCATAGGTCATCACCGCCTGAGCTGAAGCAGGGACAGGGGAATGGGTGAACACCCTCCCATGCTGAGGGGGGAGGGGTAATGCATGAAACCCTCCGTTCGGAGGGGGGAGCAAGCATGACCTAATCCTTACCCTAACCCCTAACGGTAATGTTAACCCTACCCTTACCTTAAGAGATGCGTGTTTCTTCAGCTGTGAAAGTGAAAAGAACCATTCATGAAACATCACTTTTAATAGTGGCATCACTACTCCCTCCCCAAGGGGTAGCACTGTGCACGGGTGACACCCTTCCACATAGAAGGGGGCAGGGCGCATGCGTGAACCATCTTCCTCGCTGAGGGGTGGGGGTGAGCATTCCTGAACACCCTTCTGCCCTAAGGGGGGCTGCAAGCATGACCTAACACTTACCCTAACCCCTAACAGTAATGTTAACCCTAACCCTTACCTTAAGAGATGGCTGCTTCAGCTGTGAAAGTGAAAACAGTCATCCAGGAAATATTAGGTTTAACAGTGGCATCACTACTCCCTCGCTGAGGGATGGTGCTGTGCACAGGTGAACCCCTCTGGCACAGCGGGGGGGGGGGGGGGCGGGGCACATGCATGAACCACCTCCCACGCGGAGGGGGAATTACGCGCATGCGTGAACACCCTACCGCACCCAGGGATGTGGGGCACATGGGCAAACGCCCTCCCTCCACGAGGGGTGTGGTGCCCATACGTGAACACACTTCTGCCCCAAGGGGGGGCTGTGTGCTGCGTGAACACCCTTCTGTGCCAGAGGGGCGCAGCTCATACGTTAACACCCTCCCCCACTGAAGGGGGCTGGGGCGCATGGGTGAACCCCCTCCCACTCCAAGGGAGGGTTCAGGCATGACCTAACCCTTACCCTAACCACAAACGGCAATCCTAACCATAACCCTTACCTTAAGAGATGCCTGCTTCTTCAGCTGTGAAAGTGAAAAGAGCCATTCATGAAATGACACATGAAATAGTGGCATCACTACTCCCCTGCGGAGGGGGGGGGCCCAGCGCATGGGTGACCCCCTCCCATGCGGAGGGGTGGCAAGGCACATGAGTGCCTCCCTCCTGCACTGAAGGAGGGGGTGCAAGCATGACCTAACTCTTACCCTAACCCCTAACTCTAATCCTAATCCTAACCCTAACCGTAACATATGACTGCTTCTTCAGCTCTGAAAGTGAAAAAAGCTATTTAGGAAACACAGCAAATCAAGGAAAGATGAAAAGAAGTAAAAGGAACTCAGGGAACACAAACCTCGCCTGTTTACCAATCACATCACCTCTAACATTTCTAGTATTGGAGGCCCTGCCTGCCCAGGGACATTAGTGTAAAGGCAGTGGTATCCTGACCATGCAAAGGTAGCATAATCACTTGTTCCCTAAATAGTGACTCATATGAATGGCCACATGAGGGTTTTACTGTCTCTTCCAATGGGTGAAGTGGACCTTCCTGTGAAGAGGCGGGAATAGGACAAAACCCTATGGAGCTTTAATTCACTGGTCCAAAGAGACTACATCAATACAACCAACAGGGACAACAGATCTCCCCATGGGCCAACAATTTAGGTTGGGGCGACCTCGGAGAATAAAATCCCCTCTGAGGGATTTAGATTTACACTTACCAGTCGACAATACACCCTCACTTATTGATCCAAAATACTTGATCAACACCATAGGTACTGTATACATGTACCCTGCCGGAGTTTCCTTTTGGGGGTGGGTGGTGGTGGTCTCCACATTCTTTCCAGGGTCGGTGGTGGTGGCCGTGGTGGTGGTTTTTTCTCCTCTTCTATAAAGAGTTCCAAGGCGACCATTTTGTGGGAGCCAAACGGTAGCAGGGCTGCTCCTGGATCCCTCACTGCTTCAGGTTCCCTGTCAGGGGTCCTAGAAGCGGCCTAGCGGAAAAATAAGAGAAGATGTGAATGAAGAGCCTCCTGAAATGCCATGAGAAGACGATGGGACAGTGCTGCTGTCCACAGTTACAGTCCAGTTTCCGGGAGCATGTGGGACGCGCTAGAGGAATGCAGTGTCACAGCGGATGAGAGGTGTCCGGCCGGTGGAAGAAATGCTACACGTCCTGGATGCTGGCTGGGGAAATGTGGTATATGTAGTCACCTATGCCAATGACAACAAAAGAACGATGGACGAGACAGATGCCTGCTTCTTCAGGAATGAAAGTGAAAAGAGCCATCCAGGAAACCTCTGCTTTAAAATGTTTTCAGGTACATTTTTTGCGAGAGAGAGAGAGAGAAAGAACGCAAGTGAGGCAGGGGCAGACACACACACACACACACACACACACACACACAGTATCTGAAACAGGCTCCAGGTTCAGAGCCATCAGCACAGAGGCCGATCCAGGGCTCAAAACCACAAACGGAGAGACCATGACCTGAGCCAAGGTGGTACGCTTAACCCACTGAGCCAGCCAGGCACCACAGAAAACCCCTGACTTAAAAGGAACATCACTGCTACATCGCTGATATGGGGAGCAGAAGGGGCGCATGCGCGAGCCCCTCCCAGGCGATGGGGGCGTGGCGCGTGCGCAAACCCTCCCCCACGCAGAGCAGCGTCGCAAGCGTGAGCCACCCGCCCCTCGCTGAAGTGGTGGTGCAAGGATGACCTAACCCTTATCCTAAACATCCTGCTCATTCTTCAAAACCCATCTTTGTGGTCATCTCCTCCGTGAAGTCTTCCCGGATATTGCTCTCTTTCTCCCACTTACACCCACAGTGCACTGTTTAAACCTTCTCTTTCAGATGATCTTCTCTTTGAAAGACTTAACTGTATGTCTCCCTTTCTGTATCTGAATGTAATGTCCAGGTAGCAGGGATTAGGCCCCGTTCATCTTTCAGGTCTCACATAGTTTCTAGCTCAACACACGTTTGCTGCAGGGAATTGAACCATGGAACATGTTACTATGAATTTTGATGGGATTTAGTTAAAAGAAAGGAATCTCAGGGGAAAAAATTATTTGTGTTTTGAGAAAACACAGAATATTCGTATTAGGGATTTTTTGGATGAAAGAACCCCAAATCTGTTCAAATTAGCTTAGGTGGAAGTGGGTTTTTAAAGAAAGATAAAAATCCCACAAAATTCCAAGAAAATCTAGAAATCTAGGTGTCTCAAAGGAAAAAGAACTGGGTGGTACCAGGGAATCTTCAGCTGTCAGAGTTTATGGACCATTCCTCTGGTGATTAGTTTTTCTTTCAACTAGTATGTGTATATATACACACACATGCACATATATATGTGTGTATAAATATACACATATGAATACACATATATGTATACATATATATATATACATACATATATAATTTGAGAGAGAGAGTGCAGAAGAGAGGAGCAGAGGGAAAGAGGAGACAAGCCCAAGTAGGCTCCATGCTCAACGCGAGGCTCCATCCCATGACCCTGGGATCATGGCCTGAGCCGAAACCAAGAGTCAGACGCTCAACTGACTGAGCCATCCCCGCACCCCTCAACGAATATTTATTGAGCACCTAGTATGTGCCAGAGTGGTGGTAAGCACTGGGCATACAGCACGAGGAAGATTGTACATTTCCTGCTCTCATGCAACTTCCTCTGATTCCTAAGCATTAAGGTAATGGGATTACCCGCCCCCCTCCCCCCTCCCCCCTCCTCCCCTCCCCCCCCCCCCCCCCCCCCGTGTTTTCTTAGCTCAAGTTCTTGAGGACAAATCTAATTGGCTTTAGTCAGCATTATAATTGACTGGATACTACTGGGTCAGGCATCTTCATCCATCTCTGGCTAGGCTACGGAGGACTTTTCTCTGCAGAGGGTGTGGGGTTGATTAGGTGCCCAAATGTGCCTCTTGTAAAAAATCATCTTATTCTACATGATTTGCAAATATGTTATTTATGATTCATTTTATATCCTTTAACTCGCCGGATTCCAAAGATAACTCTAATAAAGAAAAAGCCATTTCATATTATGATGGTAACATCCTGTGCTGCTGTGGAACGCTAGGACAACCACTGCTTTCATTTGA
Source organism: Panthera tigris (assembly GCF_018350195.1). Lineage (NCBI taxonomy): Eukaryota > Metazoa > Chordata > Mammalia > Carnivora > Felidae > Panthera > Panthera tigris. The sequence continues at coordinate 4,635,222 of NC_056669.1, forward strand.
AAGTTATGCCAGAGCAATTAGCAAGCGGTTTTTGGAGCAGGGACCTTAGAGAGCATTGAATTCTGCTGACCTGTTTTCCAGGTGAATGAAACGAGGCCCAAGGAAGGGAAATGGTCTAGTCAAGGTCAAGGATCCATCACGGAGGTGCTTTTAAAAACATTTTAATCAATTACTTTGCTGGAATAGTTGAAGCATATATAGATGGTTTAAAAAACAGCACACAGAAGCATGCAGGGAAGAACAACATGCCTCTCCACCCTTCCTGTTTGTGAGGGTCACGACTTCTTCTAGTACATCTTCCAAGAAATAGTCTGTGCATTCTAAAAGTAAGTATGCTTGGGGCGCCTGAGTAGCTCAGTGGGTTGAGCGTCTAAGTTCAGCTTAGGGCAGGATCTGGAGGTTGATGAGTTTGAGCTCCGCGCGGGGCTCTGTGCTGACAGCTCAGAGCCTGGAGCCTGCTTCGAATTCTGTGTCTCCCTCTCTCTGTCCCTCCCCCTCTCATTCTCTGTCTCAAAACGTAATAAACATTAAAAAGTTAAAAGTTAGTGTGCTCGTATCTCTGCCTTGCTTTTTAAAAAAATTATATCTTAATTGAAGATCATTTGATATATATACACACATAGTATGTATTTATATATAATACATGTATATTATGTATATTATCAATATAAGTTTATTTCTGTTTCATATTTGTGTTATTTATATAAACACATTCATATAATAAATATACTTTATAATATATAGAATATATATAATATATAATATATATTTTATATATTTTTTTTTAATTTTTTTTTCAACATTTTTTATTTATTTTTGGGACAGAGAGAGACAGAGCATGAACGGGGGAGGGGCAGAGAGAGAGAGGGAGACACAGAATCGGAAACAGGCTCCAGGCTCCGAGCCATCAGCCCAGAGCCCGACGCGGGGCTTGAACTCACGGACCGCGAGATCGTGACCTGGCCGAAGTCGGACGCCCAACCGACTGCGCCACCCAGGCGCCCCTATATTTTATATATTTTAATAAATAATTGACAGTATATTTATTACATGTTTTTATAAAATACATTTAGATGTATAATATGAATTATGATTTATTATAATTTATAACATATATAGAATATAAACATATTTATTTATTAAATATGTAAGTAAGGCAGTAATGCTTAAACTGAGTTCTCGATTTTTTTTTATTGATTTATTTTGAGAGAGAGGTGGGGGAAGGGCAGAGCGAGAGGAAAAGAGAATCCCAAGCAGTCTTTGAGCTGTCAGCTCAGACCCCTATGCAGGGCTTGATCCCATGAATGGCAAGATCACGACCTGAGCTGATATCAAGACTCAGATGCTCAACTGACAGCCACCTAGGCACCCCTAGAATTTTTTTTCACTGCTCATTCTTTTTAACTGCTGTATAGTATTCCAATATGGAGTTACTGTGGATTGTTTGGCCAATACCTCACTGATGGAGAGATTTCTCCGGGAGACTATCAGTTCTCTCACTGACGGAGGTTGTTTTCAGTCCTTTACTATTACAAACAATGCTATAATGAACACTTTTCTACGTCTCTGCGTATGTATGCAATGACACCTTTCTCTCTCCCCCCTCCTCCTCCCCTCTTCTTGCCTCTTCTCCCCACCCCTGCCTTCCCCTGACCTCTCCTCCTCCTCCTCTCCATCTGGCCAACTCATGGCGTTGGGGAGGAGAGACACAAAATGTGACACTTGGTGGTGATGTGATGAAGGCCTGAAGAAAGAAACTAGACACACAGTATCCAGGTCAGAATTATAACAGGAATCAACTTGCGTTAATTTGGGCAAAAATAGGAGGAAGGTAGGAGGACTTTATTGGAAGATTCAGTAGTAGCACAGAGAACCCCCAAATCTCGGGATCCAGAAAGCCATCAATAAGGTAGTTAAGTTTCTTTTTGTCTTGCTTCTGCTTCTCTCTGGAATCATATCCATTTTCCCTTTCTGTTTCCCAGCACTGTTTGATCCTGTCTGTGCATGGAGGCCAATGGGATTCCCCACAGGACTTGGTATAGACGTTCTCAGCTCCGACTGGTTGGCTTTTTCTCGGTCCCATATGGGTGATGAGGACCAGATTGGCTGGACAGTGATCTGCATAAGATGCAAATCTGAATGGATGTGTCTCTCTTTGTTTTACATTGTTAGACAAGGTACCATTATTATAGGAAGCAGTCTTGAGTCCTTGTTAAGGCAAGGCATTGAAACACTTTCAGCTGACCCCCTAGTTGACCTTTATTGCCAGTCTTTATTGCTTTTCTCCTCAAAAGCTCCAAGTTCTGCCCATGCCAAGCATCAAATCATTTTCTGTATACACCAAGAGTACATGACTTGCCAGGACAGTGCAGGTTGGATTTCAGCCCCAGCTCACCCATTGGTTGGGGATATCTCTGTGGAGTGCACATCAGCATAGCTGTACAAGGAGAAGCAGGAAATCAGAGTCAGAAGTAATTAGGAGAAATAGAAATCCCTTGATCGTGGTGTGGGTGGTGATGAAGGTTAATGCTGGATTTCCCTGTATATGGGGATGGTGCTGTAACTATTTTACTCAAATTACAAAGGACATGATGGTCATGGCAACTACAGGATTTGGAAGAAGGCATCCAATGGATAGCACCTGGTCTTCACAGGCACCTTCCCTGTTCCTTTAGACTTCCCTAGTGTGTCTCTATTCCGGATAGGTTGCTAAGCAGGCTATGTCCTCTGCAGGTACCATTAACCATCAGAGTTGGTACAGCTGGTGTTGGTGATGGAGTGGATGTCTCTTATCAGAGGCGGGACATCACCAAGTCCTGTTGATTCCACTACATGTTGCCAGGACCCTGAATTATGGCCTTTCTACTTTTCTCCTGGGATAAAGCAAATGACTGTCTTCTGCTGCCAGCACTGGTTCCCCTGATCTTCTCTCTGCAGAGCCAATGGGGTCGGTGGGGTCATCGTGCAAAAATGCAGATCTTGGTCAGGTCACTCCTGCTTCAATGGCTTGCTGGTGCCCTCAGGCTTAAATTCACTGCCCCCCTCCCCTCTCTTTCCTCCCTGCCAAATCCTGTTGGATCTGGACCTTGCTACCCTTCAGCCTTAACTTCCACTTCTAGCCCTGCCTTCCAGTCTTTTTGCTTAGCTCACTAGTGAGTGATCCTTATCCGGAACTCAGTGTAGGCATTACTGCTTGTATTAGTTTCCTCTTGTTGTCACAAATTACCACAAATTCAGTGTTTTAAAGTAAGAAAACTTTATTCTCTTATATTTGTGGAGGCCAGAAGTTCAAATTGAACCTTAACAGGCTAAAATCAAGGTGTTGGCAGGATGATTCCTTCTGGAGGTTCCAAGAGATAATCTCTTTCTTGCCTTTCCCAGCTTTTTAGTTTCTGGGGCTTGTGTACCCTTCCCCCATCTTCAGAGAACATCACTCCAATCTCTGCTTCTGTCATCCCATCTCCTTTTTCTCTTCCCTGGTCAAATCTCCCTCCATCTACCTCTTAGAAGAACACTCATGATTACAGTTAGGGCCCCCTTGGATAATCCAGAGCAATTTCTCTGTCTCAAGACCCTTAACCTAATCACATCTACAAAGTCCTTTCTGCCAGGTACTAGGTTTGAGGCTCCAGGGATTAGAACTTGGATCTTCGGGGGCCATTATTTAGCCCACTGCTCTGCCTTCCTGAATCCAAGGATATATTAAATACATTAGACCCTCCCCTGGTTCCCTTAGGATGCCATACTTCCCAGTTATATGCATGACAATCATCCACTGAAGAAAGGACTGGTTATACTACTCACCAGCAATCTTTCCTCCTCTGAGCATGTAGGAACACTACATTTCCCAGACTCCTTTGTGCTGAACTTGGGACCATGTGACCAAGTTCAGCCAATGGAATATGGTGGGAATGATGTATGCCACTTCCCAGGCATGGCCATAAACTACCTCACGCCATCCTTCTGCTCTTTCCTCTATGGCTCCATATGGCTTCCACCTGGATGAAAGTAAATGATTTTTTGATGGCGGAGCTACATGATGGGAGGGACCTGGATTCCTAAGTCACCATTTATTGGGTTAAGCCACTGAGATTTTGTGGTTATGCACTACAGCACATGACCTACCCTGACTAATAAATTAAGTCTTTTTTTCTTTCCTTTAGCAAACTATGGGCTCCCTTATTTCCTGTTGTATCTGCCACCACCAGCAGAGTGCTTGGCATGATATGAGCATTCAATAAAGGCTTGTTAAGTGAATGAAAAGCAACTAGATTCAGGATGAGGACATGGTGGGGGGGGTAGGCAAATTAGGGAGAAGTGTCATCATCACCATGAGAGATGATGAGAGCTGAAGTGAAACAGGAGGAACGGGGATGACAGGAAGGAAGGATCTGATGTTTGTTCAGGAGGGAGAATTTACAGAACTTGGTGACTGACAGGGTATGGAAGTTGAGACAAAGGGAGGCACCAAGGACCTCCCGATTTACTGGTTTGGACACACGGCTGGCTGTTGGTGTACCGAACTTCCCAATATACAGGGGTTGTTCTGATTATGTAGATGAAAACACAGATTGTATAACTTTATGTGACTGTTGCTTCTTTGCTGACGGTACAATATGTGTGTGTAAGTTTCTCCTGGCATACTGTCGGTGAGGCAGTCTTGGTGACAGGGAGATTCTCATGCTACTGTGGTTGGTAGTAATGGCATTTGAACTGCTTGGTAGGTTGAAGCTATCCTCTAAATGTTTGTGTCCTCTCAAAATTCCCATCTGGACATCCTAAAGACCAATATGATGATATTAGAAGGTAGGACCTGTGGGAGGTGGTTAGATCATGAGGGTGGCATCTTCACAAATGGGATCACTCTTCTTATAAAAGAGACCCCACAGAGCTCCATCACCCCTTCCACGATGTGAGGGCACAGTGAAAAGGTGCTGGCTATGAACCAGGAAGAGGGGGGTCACCAGAATGTGTCCATGCTTGTGTCTTGATCTTGCCAGCTTCCAGAACTGTGAGAAATAGATTTCTACTATTTACAAACCACCCAGTGTATGACATTTTGTTACAGCAGCCCAAATGGACTAAGACAGTTGATATTTTAAAAAAAAATGGCTTCAGTGATTCACACATTCTGCATGCATGTCCCTTTTCTTTTCTTCCTTTCTTTTTCTTTCTTTCTTTCTTTCTTTCTTTCTTTCTTTTTCTTTCTTTCTTTCTTTCTTTTTCTTCTTCTTCTTCTTCTTCTTCTTCTTCTTCTTCTTCTTGTTTATTTTCAGAGAGAGAGAAAGAGAAAGAGCAAGTGGTCAAGGGGCAGAGAGAGGGAGAGACAGAATCCCAAGCAGGTTCCACACTATCAGCACAGAGCCTGACACAGAGCTCAAACTCACAAACTGTGAGATCATGCCCCAAGCTGACATCAAAAGTCAGATGCTTCACTGACTGAGCCACCCAGGCACCATATGCATGTCCCTTTACAGTGCAACCTTGCCACTCTTCCATGTTCTTCTTGAACATGAACTGCCTTTGTAGCTTGTTATGTACCAACAGAATGTGGCACACTGGTGATGTGCCTGTTCTGACCGTGGGTCTCAATAAGTCTTATGTGCTTTATTTTAGTGACTAGGAGCCCTGCCCAGGCACCATGTGAAAAGCCTGGGCTAGCCTACTGGCTTATGAAATCTCATGGGACAGAGAGGAGCTGTCCCAAATGAAGGCTATCCCAGACCAACCAGCACCCTAGTGACCTGGCAGTTAGCAGCAAATGCATGAGTGAGTCCAACCAAGACAAAAGGAACCATCCAGTTGAGACCAACCTAAATTGCCAATCTATAGAACTGTTAGTTAAATAAATAGTTGTTATTTTAAGCCACTAAGTTTTGGGATAATTTGTTACATGGCAAAAACTAACTGATACAATCTGTATTTATAGGCATTTGTTGCAGCAGAGAGACATGGGTCCATGGAGTTGTGTGGTTTGCATCCAGCCATAGCTGATTCCTCATCATTTTAGCCAGTGTAGCTAGCTGGCAAATGCATGACCCTAAAACCTATTTTGGTTTCACAGTACAGTTGAAGGGACTTAAATTATTCAGAGAATTGCTTCAAATTACCACTTTACTTGTGAACAAAAGCTACTGTGGTGTTCTTAAATTAGTCATCCCAGTCTCTGGGATTTCATCTATAGTAAAATGACCAAAAATTAGGCACAATAAGTTTACCATTTTTTTCCCTGGTAAGAAATATTTAAACACACACACACACACACACACACACACACGAATATAAGACTAACATAATTTTTTTTAATTTTTTAAAAAAAATTTTAACATTTATTTATTTTTGAGACAGAGAGAGACAGAGTATGAATGGGGGAGGGTCAGAGAGAGAGGGAGACACAGAATCTGAAACAGGCTCCAGGCTCTGAGCTGTCAGCACAGAGTCTGACGCGGGGCTTGAACTCACAGACTGCGAGATCATGACCTGAGCCGAAGTCAGACACGTAACCGACTGAGCCACCCAGGTGCCCCAAGACTAACATAATTTAGAAAGTGAATTGTGACACATATAAAGTATACAACCTTTAAAAGAGGTGCTTATAGAATATCTATTTCATCATTCATAATTTTTCTCAATTTTCTATGGACCAGTGGAAACTTAACTATGGAAAACTTCAGTACTGTTCTTGGGACTGACATTTGAGAACTACCTGTTTTTTTTTAAGTTTATTATTTATTTTGGTGGGGGGGTCAGAAAGATAGGGAGAGAGAGAATACCAAGCAGTCTCCACACTCTCAGTGCAGAGCTCCATGTGGGGTTTGATCTCAGGAACTGTGAGATCATACCCTGAGCCGAGATCAGGAGTTGGATGCTTCACCGACTGAGCCACCCAAGCACCCCAAGAACTATTTTTAAAGAAAATCTACCAAAATTTTTCCTGCTAATGGGGGTGCTGGGTGGCTCCATTGGTTAAACTTGATCTCAGCTCAGGTCTTGATCTCAGGGTTGTGAATTCAAGACCAGCGTTGGACTCCACACTAGGCATAAAGCCTACTTAGAAAAAAAAAATTCTTCCTGCTACATTGCTGAGAATGCTTACATACATGTAAGCTAGGACTATGGGATGTCAACACCTTTGAGAGAAGGCTTTGCCTGTGTAGGCGGAGTAAAACATCCTCCTGTAATTTCCTGTATGCTTGATCTCTCATTCTGCCAGAGGTGCATCCCCTACATAGAGGACTAGCTGCAGAATTGGTGAGGCCTCATGTTCAGAAATCATTTAAGAGATTCAAGGCAATGGCAGAGCAGCAGATAAAGCATGGGGCCCTCCTGAGCATGGGTTTCTGTAAGGCTGTACAGACTGCATACCCAGGATGCTTGCCCTGCCTCTATGTTCTATCTTGCCCTGGAGATCTGAGATCCTGGAGAGCAAGGATGTTGTCTCAGCCTTCTGTCTCCCCAGGGCTCAGGGCAGTGCCTGACACCTGCTAGGCTCCTTCAGGTTTCCTGTAATAAGAGTAAATGTTTACTAAGCACTATTAAAGTTCCATTTCACTGTGCTAAGCACTTTATGCAAGATATGGAGTGTTTGTAATTTTAGAAGATATGGGGTGTTTGTTAATATAAGAAGATATGGAGTGTTTGTAATATTCCTGGGGAAAGCACCATTCTTTTATTAAGGTAGGTAGGTATGTATTTATTTATTTAGAGACCCAGAGAGAGAGAGAGAGAGAGAGAGAGAGAGAGAGCGCGAGGGCATGGGGAGGAGTAGAGAGAGAGAAAGAATTCCAAGCAGGCTCCACACTGTCAGTGTGGAGCCCAACATGGGGCTTGAACTCACCAACCATGAGATCATGATCTGAGCTAAAATCAAGAGTCAGAGAGGCTTAACCGACTGAGCCATCCCTGTGTCCCGGGAAAGCACCATTCATATCCACATCTTATAGACGGGGAAACTGAGGCTTAGAGAGGTTAAGTGTCTCATTTGAGGTCATAAACCTCATATGAGAAAGAGCTAGGATTTAAACATGGGGAAGTTCTCAATTGATTTCACAATCTCTGCTCATCAACAGTGTTTAGTTGTGGCAACTGGGAGATGCTCCTGGCATCTAGTGGGTAGAGTCCAGAGATGCTGCTGAACCTTCTACAATGCACAGGACAGCCCCCCACATCAGCTCCCCCCATCACAGAATGATCCACTCCAAAATGTCAATAGCATTGGGGCACCTGGGTGGCTCAGCCGGTTAAGCTACTGACTTTGGCTCAGGTCATGTTCTCATGGTCTGTGAGTTTGAGCCACTCATCCAGGTCTGTGCCTGACAGCTCAGAGCCTGGAGCATGCTTCAGATTCCGTGTCTTCTCTCTCTCTCTCTCTCTCTCTCTCTCTCTCTCTCTCTCTCTCTGTCCCTGCTCTGCTCACGCTCTGTCTCTCACTCTCAAAAATAAATAAACATTAAAAAAAATCAATAGCATTGAAGCTGAGAAACCCTGTCCTCATACCAAAACCCACTTTTCCTAAACACAAGACACTTCATCTTATTTTCTTCATTTTTACTTTATTAATAAATACTATAACATATTTATCATTCTTCTTAAATGGACTTTAAATTGATGTGCACCTTAAATGTTTCTGCCCATGAAGCCAAGTGTTTGATATGTTATTTTTTTCTGACACACATTAAAAATAAATATAAAATTATTAAAAAAAACATGTTTGGGTACCACCAAAACTCATCTCACCTACTACTTGTAGTCTGGGGGAACCAAAATTTAGACCCACTTCACTTCTCTTGTAGTTTCCTTTATCTTTTCAGAACAAGAGAATAAACCATATCAAATCAGCCTGTTGCCCCAGCACGGCAAGGTGCTGGCCACATTTTGGCTTCTGTTGGAGAAAGAAGGGGAAATGAGGGGAAATGACCTTCAGTTGACCCCTGAGCTGGAGGTAGGCAATCGGAGGCTCATCACCTGCTCCCCTGTCCTTGCAATGTATATTCCAAACACCGTTCTGGCACTAGGAGTCTGCTTCAAGGATGCAGCCTTGAGAGAGCAAAGTGCTATTAAGACCATCTGGACGATTTACTACTGACCCCTATTGCAGGTTGTGTGTAATATAAACTTGTAAGATTCTGGCAGGCAGGTACAGAGATCCACTTGCCTTGCAGGGCCAGGGCAGGCCTTGTAAGTTCCCTTGCTTATTACCCCATCACCCACCCATCTGGAGACATCTGCCTCCTTCTTTGGTCTCTCCTTGCCCTCTGTATATGGGGGTCCAGTTTTGATCCCCCCACCGCCCCCCCCCCCAGCCCCCAGGTAGCTCTTAAGGTTTCCAACCAACAGCTTCTGTGTCATCTCTTTTCTTTTTTCTCAAGGCTAACAGGTGCTAAGAAACCTTTCTGAAACGCTGAATGTCACCCGATGAGGACTATTAACAATCAACGCCTTCCGGTGAGGGCCACAAGGCAGTTTAATTTGTAGAGCTGAGTATAGACTGACGTGGGCTGCAAGTCCTGGTGAGCAAACCTCCATCGTAACATCGCTCCTTCCCCTTAATTGTTGGGGAGTGTACGTTTGCAGGCTCCTTGCAGATCATGCTGAAGACTGAGATGATTAAGCCTACAGCAAACGAGATTCTTCCTTAGATATTAAAAGTGCCTGTGTTGTAAATAATGTCATAAACTCTTTCATAGAAAGCACTTTCCTGAAGAGCTGCGTTTTAATTTCAACACATTTGCATAAATTCATTTGGGTAGTGGAGGGGGTGGTCTTTGATGATGATTTTTCATTTTCTATGAACTTGACAGGTGTTTCAATTAGGAAGTGAATAAACACCCCCTCCCCCCCCCCCCACACACACCGCACCCCTCCCCACCAGGAACTCTGAGAGAAATGCTTTCTCAACCACATGTTCTAAATGGGGCATGTTCTCAACAATCACACATCTATTAGGAGGCAGTGACTCTATTTACTGAGTTGACATACCCAGAGGAAAGTGGCTTTCTTCCTTTAAAGAGTAAAATGAACCTGATTCTCCCTTCTTATACATATTTTTCAAAGGTTTGGGAAATGGGTGTGGGTGATATTCCAGAGGGGCAGGCGGGAATAGGAAGGGAATTTGGTTTAGTTGAAGTTCGAAGGGATAGTGGTTTAAAGTTTGGGATCTGGCAGATAAGCCATGAAGGGTCGGTCTGTCAGGTTGGCTTCTTTCTGAAACAGGTTTCCTGCACTCTCCTGTGACAAAGAGGGGGCAGTCTCTGTTAATTAAAGCCAGGAACAGCAACCAGGGTGTCTCCTCTGAGGACTGGACTCAAATGTTCTGGTGACAAGCAATATTTTACAGAGATTGGAGACAGATTCTAAAAAGGACTTTTCTGTCTAGATTTTGTCTGTTTTCACTTAGGTGGGTTTTTGTTGTTCTCTCTCTCTCTCTTTTAAAATCAAACTTAGAAGTGGCTCAACACCCCCAACTCTTGTGGAAAGGTGTCTGTTACCTATTCTACCAGGCTCTTGCCCTAGGCTCCCAGCCTTGAGGCTTGCTGGGAGGTGCCTGGGTGGGGTGTGGTGGGGTTGGGCAGGCAGGAAATCAGAGGTTAGGAGTCTGGCACTCTCCACCCACCCCTGGCTTTCTCATTTGCTGACCATGTGACCTTGGGACAAAGCCCTTAACCTCTCTGAGCCTCAGCTTCTCAGACCTTGGTAGGCCTGCTGGAAGAGTCCTTTCCAGTTTTGATTTAGTGCCTAGAAACATCCCAATCCCTCTGTGTGATCCTTACAGCAGAAACTCCATTGTCTGTCCTGTTGTACGCATTCCTTTCCTCCCTTGGTTTAACACCAACGATCTTGCATAAGAGCTTAGTAAGTTCATCAAAACAGGCTGTAAATAGTTTTTCTCATGCTTCTGGCTGCTGTAGGTGCTGGGAGATGCTGTAGGAGTGAAGGCCCCTTTCTACCCTGGAGTTTACCGTTCAATGTGCGGAGAGGGGCGAAAACCAAATATATAATGTAATGTCAGGTGGACAGGGAGTCTAGAGGCCTATTTTAGGAAGGCACTACCTGCAATGGTTAGAACACAGACCCAGGAGTCACATTTCTTGGGTCAAACGCCAACTGTGTAGCGTCCTTGCTGCGCTACTCTGGTGGGCAACTGGTTTAACTGCTTTGAGCCTCAGTCTCTCCCTCTGTTGTGTGGGCCTGGTAATATTATCTAGAGATAGAGTTAAATGAGATCACTCTAGTGGTTTAGCACCTATTCCCAGATTGTCTGCGAGATCCTAGGCACTGCTTTGAGCATCTGTGAGGAGGTGACTTTAGAAGAGGTGAGCTTAGTGGGTATGTTGTAAGCATCAAATAAATGTCAGCTATCGTTAGCTCTCACACACCAATGCTTGTGTTTGCAGAGGCTCACACAGTGGTGGTGGCTGTGGGTCGACAGACATGCCACACTCCCCTATTTCGGGAACCTCATTCGGAGGCTCTGATGAATTTAGACTAAACAATCTCACACCTTGTCCAGGTGGGTTTGGGACATAATACAGCCTGCGATTCAGAGTCTCTGAGGGCTGGCCTACTCCTGGATATGCTGGGTCAGTGTTGGCCTGGTTCATTTTTTGCTGGAACAGGGTCATTCTATGCTAGTCTTTCGGAAGACAGGAGGTGACATTCTTCCAAGAGAAGGCACAATTAATTACCGAAGCTCCCTGTCATTTTGAGAAAGCTTGCAATAGAGTCCAATAACCACCTCCCCAACCATGCTGTTTCAGTTAAAGAGAACCCACTATATTATTTTCTATGTGGCCCAACTTTTTGGTGCTTTGAAAATGAAAATGCCTTGAGAAGGCCCTGACTGAAGCCCAATGGAGGGGGTGGGATGGTGGAGACATCATTTCCCTGCAAACCGCCCAGCTGACTGCAAAGTGTATACTTAGTTAACGCAATTAAAAAAACAAAAAACAAAAAAACAATGCAGTGGCGTGGGAGATCTAACTTCCGTGTAGCGGCTTTGGTGCAAACCCTGTTTTGGGGGCTATTGGAGTCAAATTCAAGCAGAGGAAAGAAGTGGGAGAAAATGAGAGAGGGCCGAAGGATGGCTGGAATCGGCTGGGTGGAGACGGCAGATTTGTAAATGCTGACGGGTGATGACCGGAGGCTCGAAGCCAGGGAAGCAAGGCCGGACTGCGCCACATCGGGTGAGGATGTCTGGGGGGCTCCGTGAGCACAGGGCCAGCCAACTCCGGAGACCCAGATGTGGGCTCCAGGCGTGGGAGGGTGGCTGAGGCTAGATGTCCAGGCCTTCCGCTGCAACGGATCTGGGTGCGCAGACGCGGCGCGGCGGTGTGCCCTCCTAAGGAACGCAGAGAAGGCCACCGCCAGGTCGTAGAGGGACAGAAGTGGCAGGTCCTGGGGCCTGGGAGAGTCCCAAGAAAAGACCCTCCGGGACGTGAGACGTGCCCCTGCCTGGGCCTGGTCTGCTGCCTCTCCCTACCCCCTGCGCTTCTTTGACTTCAGTTCCTCCCACGGCCCTCTCCCGGGGGTGCTTACCCCGGGGCCAGTGGCTTGCCACCCCGCCTTCCCAGCTAAGCCTTGGTCCTCCGCAAATCCCAGGGAGTGGAACCATCCCGGACGCGCGCCTGGCTAGAGGGCGCAGTCGGGGGAAGGGCAGGGCGAAGCGAGCTGAGGCGGCCCCGGGCACCATGGAGGGGCGATCCTGATCAAACTGTGCCCCAGTCTGCCTTGGAGTGGAAACCACTTAGTCTGTCCCCACCTAACCCCTGCGAGTCCCCCCTTCCCTGGAGGACAGATTCGAACCACAGCTCCTGCAGACTCACGCCTGAAAAAGCCACGGGCTGAGCCGCCTCTTAGCCAGGAACAGGTCTGAGCCGCGCCTCCCTCCCGGAGAGGGCGCGGGAGGTCCCGCAGCCATCCTGCACCTGCTGGGAAACCCGAGCGCTGCCTTCAGCCCCAGTGGCTGCCGAAGCTCCCTACTCCCCGCCCGTTAGCCTAGCTCAGCGCCGCACGCCCCCCAACTCGCTCCCGCCAGCGCTCCCGAGTCACCTGTTCCGCGCACCCGCCCCACTCGAGCTCGCGCTCGTCCCTCTCCCCCTCTCCTCCTGCCCTCCCTTCATTCCACAAGCGTTGCTGGGCTCTCTCCAGGGCACGTGGCGAGCTGGAGAGGTGAGAGGGATCCTGAGAGCGGGCGCAGGGCGGCTAGTCCGGAGCCGCCGGCCTAGAGGAGCCGCGGCCAGACCAGCTCTCCGCCGCCCTCTGGCCCCCGCCTCTCCCCGTAGCCGCGCGGAGCTGCACCCAGCGCTTGCCCCCACTCATCCTCCCCCCGCCCCGCCAGGCGCGCCCCTCCCCGCCCGGTCCCTCCCCCTCGGCGTGCGGCGCGCGGGAGGCGAACAAGGGCTGAGCTCCGCGCAGCTGCCTGAGCCCCGCGCAGCTGCCTGCCTGCCGCGAGACGCGGCGGCCCAGCGGCCGAGCCCAGGCTGGGAGACTTGGTTCGTCGCGTCCTCCGGCTGCTCCTCGGCTGCTTCCTCACCGAGCTGTGCGCCCGCGGGTGCCCGGCGCAGGAGCGAGCGGGGCACGGGCAGCTGGCGCAGCTGGCCGGCGTGGTAGTGCTGGCGGAGGGGGGGGGGGGCAACCGCTCCGGGGCCGCCTGGGGAGGGGCCGGCGAGGGCGCGGGGGTCTCAGACGAGCGCCCTACCCGAGCGCCCACCCCGGACTTCTGCCCGAGCTACTTCGATGTCATGAGCCAGTGGGACCAGCCGTTCACTCGGGAGACTTCATCTGCTGCTGCGGGACTTGTGACTTCCGGTTCTGCCGCCTGTTTAAGAAGCGGGACTGAGGCACAGCACCTGCACCAAGCACAACACTCCGCTGTGGCTCAACACCCGCAAGCCCCCCCACCCCGCCCCCGCGCGCAAGGACGACCCCCTGCACCACCCCACGAAGGACAAGACCACCCTCATCATCTGCGGGGTGGGACGTCATTGTGCTTGTAGGCATCTTCAAGCTGGGGCTGGAGAAAGCGCACGGGCGGCAAAGGCAGCACGTGTCCAGGTGGGCTCAACCCTTTCCCCCCACCCCCCGCCTCCCCTCCCGGCGCCGCTCTCCCTCCACCTTTCCTCTTCCTTCTCCACCTTTCCGTGGGCAATGGCGCGTCCCCCACCGCCCGCACCTCCGCTGGGAGAGGTCGCCCGGGAAGCCAACTTTCGCTCCGAGCGCGGAGAGGGGGCGCTGGGCTCCGCACGGGTGTGGACTTGAGCGCGTGTGTGTATGTGGGGGTGGTCTCTGCCCACCCCCCTTCACCCTCTCGCCGCCCCCTCCCGCCTAGGATTGAGGCGGATCTGAGACACACACAGCCCGGAAGCCCACGGCCCCCGGAGTCTTGGGTTTTGGCAAGGGGTCTACCCCTCGGATTCCAGATGCTAGTTTCTAGGTAAACAGGGCAGGCGGGCCCTGCAGAGAAGGAGGTGTGTGTGAGGGAGGGAAGGGGTGTGTGCAGCCTGCAACTCACAAGGCTGGCGAAAAGGAGGTGGAGAGAGAGAGGGGAGGGCGAGAACAAAAGCCTTGCCTGGAGCCGCCGCCTTTCACTGAGCTACCAGGTCCCTGGAATTAGAACCTTGGTTGCCTCCCCGCCACCCGGACCCCTCCCCACTTTCCGCTGTCTCCACTTCTCCCTGTTGGGTGCCAGGGCCTCTGCCCCGCGCTGCGCCCCTTGCAGGGGTTGGCGCGGACTCCAAGAGCGGGAGCCCCCCTCCTGCCCCCTGATTCCTCAACTTTCCTTCAACTTTCCCTCAACTTTCATTATGCAAGTCCTAGTGGGAGCGAGTTGCAGCAGATGGGAGAAGGCATTTGGGGATTAATGGAGCGATTTTAATTTTGCTTCTTGAAAAAGTGTCTAAATTGATTCGCACAATCCAGTAACCTTGGAGGCAGAGGACACAGCCACCGGGAAGCAGCCCCCAGACGCGACGCAGGCCTGAGGTCTGGGCGGGCGGGGTTGGAGATCGACTGGCCATCTTGGGACAGCTGGATGGCTGGGCGCTAGCTAGCTCGATCTTGCCGAATGTGGGCAACGGGGTCTCCATATGTCCCCCCACCCCCCAACACACAGACACACACCCTCCCCACACCTCCGGCGGAGGCCCATGTGTGCTCGCGTGGATGCACGAGCTCCGTGCGCCTGCCTAAAAAACCTGAACAGAGACCCACCCAAAATAGGCGAAGGAACATTACCAACTCACTAGTAATTATTTTTATTTATACTCAGAGTATCCGATGATTCCCACCCCCCCCCACCCCCCCAGAGGGGAGGGATTTGGGGCAAGAGGTGAGGCAGTTCCTCTTGGTTTGGGTCAGCAGGGAGGTGTGGGTGGGTGTTGGGGTCTTGAAACACAAAAGTTAGCTTCGAGGGGATTCATGAAACTCTGACCGACTGAGAGAGCAACACGCTGGCCCCGCCTACCTCCTGCACCCCCAAGATGCCCTGTCGCCAGCCCCACCGGCGGGGGTTTCACTTCCCCTCAGTCCCTGCCAGTCCCTGTAGCTTCCCGGGGTCTGTGTTAAGGGGAAGGAAGAGTACCCAGGCAGGACTGCGGCAGGCGACGGGTGTCTCCTTGGTCGGGAGAGAACCTTTCAGATTCGCATACTCTGAAGTATCCACTGAGCCTTTCCCTTGCAAACCAGCGCTTCCAGGAGCCCCCCTGAGTGTTTGGGTGGGGGGTGGAGGAGGGTAGGAAAGGCGGGAGAAGGGGAGGTGCGAGCTGAGCTAAAGGTGGGCGGCTCTCCTGAGCCTGTGGCGGGGGATGGTGATGTGTGATCTTCAGGCTTTTTGTGACCTGGGTATTCCTGTTGAGGCAGCGCTCCACCGCCCACCCAAGGGCCCAGGAGGGACTCCTGTTCCTGTCCTGCCACCTTGAAGCTCTGTCTGGAGAAAAAGCATCCCCCCAGCTTAGTCGGTTGCAGCCACTTCTGCAGGGACCAGGAAAGGGCTGCTTGGGGGTGGAATCTCGGGGCATCCACGCCTCTGATAACAGCCTGGACACAAGGCTCTCCCCGGACACAGTTGGGCAATTCCAGAATGTGGTCGAAGTACATTCTCTTGAAGAGAAATGATGGTTGATTTTTTTTTTTTAATTTGAGAGACAGAGACAGAGTGCAAGTGGGGGAGAGGCAGAGAGAGAGGGGGACACAGAATCTCAGCAGGTTTGAGGCTCCGAGCTGTCGGCACAGAGCCCAACGCGGGGCTGGAACTCACAGAGGATCATGACCTGAGCTGAAGTCAGAAGCTTTACCGACTGAGCCACCCAGGCGCCCCTGATAGTTGATTTTTATTGGCAGTTTCCCCGGTGTGGTTTTCAACCCCAGCTGCTGTTTAGGACCACCTGGGGTGCTTTAAAAAAGAAACCAAACCAAAATAACCCTGTTGTAGTAGATCAGGATCTCTAGGGTTGCTGAGTCTGTGTACTTCTGTAAAGCTCTCTAGGCTTTCCAGTGTGTGGCCAGTTACTATTACGGAAAAGGAAGGA
Source organism: Panthera tigris (assembly GCF_018350195.1). Classification (NCBI taxonomy): domain Eukaryota; kingdom Metazoa; phylum Chordata; class Mammalia; order Carnivora; family Felidae; genus Panthera; species Panthera tigris. Next base: position 4,651,745 of record NC_056669.1, read on the forward strand.
ACATTTGCCAGGCACACTGCACTAGAGGGGTGTGTGTGTGTATGTATACATACACACTTGTGTGCATGCGTGTGCATACACTCCTTTAGTGTGCGTGACCACCTTAGGAGACAGGTGCTACCAGTTCCCACTTATAGATGAGAAAATCATGGCTCAGGTTGAGTGGCTTCTCCAAGGTCACCCAGTTAGTTATAAAACTGCAGTCCCCAGCCCCCTGATTTCAACCGTGTTTTCAGTTTGAGTGAGTTTTGGGTGGGGGTGGGGTTGCATATTCCCGTGTTCTGTCCGGAAAGGGAAAGATTCCGGGTCAGTAAAGGTCTGGGATGTGCCCCAGAAATCTGCACGTAACAGCCTCCCTGAATGGGGCCTCAAAAGTGGCCTGCACGTTTAAGGAAGGCTGTTCTTGAGTTTGGGACTATTTCAGTCTTGGAGATGGATGCGTTAATCCAGTGCCACTCTCTTATTTGCATTTGGTTGTGTGTTTTCTGCACGTATTTCTGCTTTGTGTATTTGTGGTGCTGGGGGCTGCCCCAAGGACCGTCCAAATGCATGTTGCACTGTGTATGCAGTTACTCATTTCAAGTCCCAGCCACAGGTCAGGGGGTACCTGGGTGGCCTATACCCAGCCACCTGAGAGCTTCCGGGTGAAATTAACATCTCGGCCACAGCCTCTTAATTTATTTTGTCTTGGGCTGTGCCGGTCACTGAGATGAAGGGTTCATTCTCATTTCATCGGAAGGCACCCCCACGTCACCAACTGCTTCTGGTGACCCCGTGCACTTGTGGTATCCCAGAAGAGGCCTCTGTGATGTCAGTTTTCAGACCCAGAGTCCTGGGCATGTCGGCTGCTCCTTTCTGGGCCGACTGGTACCTGAAAACAGGAGAAAGTCTCTAATTCCAGGAGCTGTTGGGGTCTTGCCCACGATACAGGCAGAGCTTCAGAGACCCTCATTCACCAGCCACAGCAGCGTTATATCCTGCCCCTCTGTATCAGAACAAGTGACTGCAAACAGTGGCCAGCTGTGGTTACCCAACCACACAGACATGTTTTGTTTGGTCTGCAAGGTATTGCTATTTATGTATTCTTTTTAAAAAAATTTTTTAATGTTTATTTTTGAGAGAGAGAGAGACAGAGCATGAGCAGGGGAGGGGCAGAGAGAGACGGGGTGGGGAGAGACACAGATCTGAAACAGGCTCCAGGCTCTAAGCTGTCAGCACAGAGCCCAACACAGGGCTCAAACCCGGGAACGGCGAGATCACGACCTAGGCCGAAGTCAGATGCGCAACCACCAAGCCACCCAGGCGCCCTTATTTATGTATTATTTTTATTTTTAAGTTTCTCTCTCTCTCTCTCTTTTTAACTGAGACATTTTACACATACAAAAGATAAAACTTGAAAGAAGAATAAAAATGTCTTTAGGGTTTTTCACTCCCTGTACAACTGCTGTTGGGGCGGCTCATTCTTGGTTGTGGGAAGCTGTTTTGTGCATTGTGACAGTTAAAAAAAAAGTCCTCAGTCATAGCCACATGTCATCCGGGGGTAGAATCACCCCCAGTTGAGAGTTACTAATCCAGACCACACAATTATTAGTATTTTGTCATATCTGCTTTAGTACACACTCTGCATTTTCATTTTCTCTCTCCCTTTCTCCCTCCATTTCTTTTTCCTTTGTTTCTTGGCCGAAACATTTGAAAAGAAGTTGCAGATGTGGCACTTGATCCCTAAATCCTTCAGCGTGGATCGCCTAAGAATAAGGACATTCCCCCACACAACACAGTCCCAGGATCACACTCAAGAAGGACAGAAACTCTGTGATACCATCAAATAGCCAATCACGGTAACATTTTCCTGGTCGTGCCACAAATGTCCTCTGGAGCTTGGGCTTCCAAACTCAGATCCAGTCAAGGCTCACTGCATCTGGGCTGTGAAATTTCTTCAGTGTCTGTTATGTATTGTGTTTTAAACCCAACTTAGAACCAAGGAGATTTCACATAGAAATCCCAATTTCTGACTTCTCTTGAGAAATTGGTAGAACTGACAACACCCGACATGCATTTTCCCAGGGAAGCTGTTGGTTGCCTCCCAGGGGTGACTTCCCTCTTTAGGAAGCTCTCAGGTTCACCTCCTTCTCCACCCCCCACCCAGTTCCCTTAGTGCTGGTCCCTGCAGTGCCTGGAGACGCAGTCAGGCTGATCTCAAGTCAGATGGCCGGAGATTTCCATCCAGCCTGGCCACTTGAGAGTTGTGTGGCCTTGAGAAAGTGACTTCACCTCTTTGAGTTCTAGGTTCTTGTCTGTAAAATGAGACCATGGTGATCCCTATGTCCTAGGCTTGTGTGAGGGTTTCACTGAGACTGGGCTTGGGAGGCCCTTAGCACAGGACCTCTTGATGGTCACTGCTCAGCAACTTTTACCCCTTTGCCATCACCCTTATTACTGGAATTTTCTACCCCTTATCTGCCAAAGGGGTACCTAGCCCTTGCTCTGTTGTATCTTTTTAGCTGTGTGACATTGGTCAAGGCTCCTAACTCCTTCAGAGTTAAGCAGCGGAGGGTGACAGGTTCAGACTAGGAGAGAAGACCCAGGTATGGCCACCCTGAATGCCTTGCAAAGTGTTGGCCTGGGTGATATTAAAGAACTCTTGTCCAGCCTTCTATTTTGCCGTGAGCTTGGGTATAAATTCTCCTTTAATGTCAGGTCCTGCCCCAGTGAGGCAGGCCTTAGGACAGTGTGCCTGTGCCTTTGAAGAGGCACAGATTTCTTTCCATGAGGATGAACAAGGCCCTGGGGCATGGAGGACTCAGACTTCCAACCTGGACAGTCTGAGGCCAGGGCACAGGTCCTTGTCCACTAGGCTGCACGGCCTTTGAGCGGACACGTGCAGAACTTCCGTGCTCTCAGATCACAAAGAAGTGCTTGCTGTTCTGCAAATGGCAACACGTGCAGGGGGGCCAGTTCCAGGAGCCGCTGTAAGACCAAAACCAGGAGTGTTTCCTGCATCTGCCCCTGCCAGGGCCAGTGCCCTTGGAGGAAGCATTGATGAGAAATGACCTTGGGGGCAGGAATGCCTGTTAACGCTCCATACACTTGAGGCCGGGAGGGAACACATGCCATTATTTTGCCCACCTTCAAACAATCAGAAATCCAAGTGGCACATTACACAGCACAGTGTCCTGGGTGCTTTCAAACACACTTCAGAAGAGCTGGAGTCCCTTCTAAAGAAGTGACATCAAGCGATAAATGTCTTCCCTTCTTTTGCCTTTTCTCTCTTCCTCCTGCTTCCCCTTTTTCCTGCATGTCTGTGGTTACCCTCTGGCTTTGACCAGCTCCCCAGCTTGGAGAAACCCTTGCAGGCACGTCTCCTTGCCCATGGAGTAGTCTGTCTATATCCTTTTTCATGGCAGGTTACTTCTCTTTGGGCAATGGAGTCCTTGCATTTTAGCAGTCACCTTCAGTGGGATATACTTTACACAATAAAAAGCACGTTTTAAGTTTAAGTGTGGTTTGAGGAGCTTTGCCCGTAACCACCACTCCAGAAAGTTACCTCCTGCCCACAGCCCTTGAGATCTTGAAAGACTGAAAGATGCTTCTGGTACAAGAGAAAATGCTCCGGAATCCTAGTCAAGTGTTTAAATGTCAGAACACGGTTTAGACCTCGGGACTCCTGGAAGCTTTGAACCAAGATGAGGAGGTTCTTAGCTCTGTTTGGGAATGTTGGGGTCTTTTATTTGCTTGCTGTAATTGGAAAGTGAAGGAACGCTGTATTCTCTTTTTGTTCCTCACATATGTCAAGCTCATTGCTACCTTGGAGCTGTTGTGTTGGCTTGGATTGAATTATCCTCCATCAGACCTCACATGCTGGGTCCCTTGCCATTGAGATCTCCGCTCCAGTGTCACCTTGTCTGAGAAGTCGTCCCTGACGACCCAGGCTCAGTTACCACTGCCCCCCCACCCCAGCCCCTACCAGCCCATCGCTTGGTGGTACTTGCTTCATTTCACATTACAGCCTAAAATTAACTTATTAATTTCCTGGTTTGCTACTTGATTATCCGTCTCTTTACGTTACTGTCCACAGTAAGGAGTGCGGGGACACTTCGCAAATCTCTTCTACTGTTGTATCCTCAGTGCCTAGAACAGTATCTGGCACAAAGAGATTCTGGGTTCTGACATCCCAGTTTACAAAAAAAAGTATCTCCTCTTTCATTCATTCATTCATTCATTCACTCACCCATTCACATATTCATTTAATTGATATTTATTGAGCACCTACGGCATACCTAGCACTATTTTGAGAGCTATAAGAGAGTAGTGACAGTACAGACACAATCCCTGCACTCAAAGAATGCAGTCAAATGGCCCAAGACAGGTAACACACAAGTACATCTAGAAGGAAATTGACACTAAATTGAACCTTATGAAATTGCCAATATTCAATCATTTATGACTACAAAAAATGGCAGTGTTTCAACCTAATTGTTCTGAACTGGGACAAGTGATATCAAGGAAAAGTATAGTTTCTTTAGTAAGGTACTTGTATTAGTTAGGGTTCCCCAGAGAAAGAGAACTCTATTTATATATACATACATGCAGTTGAAGACTGTCAGACAGGAAAATTCCCCTTTACTCAGGAGAGGGTCGGCCTTTTGTTCTGTGCATGCCTTCAACTGATTAGACGAGGCCCACCCGAACAATGGAGGGCAATCTACTCAGTCTGTTGAATGTCAACATTCATCTCATCCAAACGCACATTCTCAGACGCATCCAGAATGACCTTTGACCAAATATTTGGGCACCCTGTGGCCCAGTAAAGTGGACACTTAAAAGTTACCATTGTAGTTCTTTTAGGGACTTAGTACTCAGAGTGTGTCCTGTGGAGCAGCCTCGTTTTCATGACCTGGGAGCTTGAGCAGAAGAATCTTATGCCCTGCCTCAGACTTATTGAAATAGAATCTGCATTTTATCAAGGCCCCTAGGTAGCATGAATGCACATCGTTTGAGAAGCACCCAAACCTAGGTGCCACAAAGAGATGGCAAATCCTTGGGAATTTTGTTTGATTTACAGCACACAGTTGGTGATTTCCATGGTCTTATTTATGAAGCTTTATGGACACGTATTTTCACGTGTTTTTTAGTATGTACCCTAATCCGTACACATTTGTTGTACTAATAATACCAGTGAACAGTTATTAGGTACATTATAAAGCATACATAATAACACATTTTAAACTGAGCTGAAGGTGCAGTCAATGTTATTTTAAAATTTGTTTGTAAGGATGATGATGTCGTGGAATCATTAGCTAATGTCAAAGCATGATATATGTTGAGGAAGAAACTTACCATTAATAAACAGTCCATATTTTGAATATTGTACAGGAGAGTTTTGATTATTCTTGGCTGACTTTGCTTTGATCTGAATAGGACATCGTTTTTAGCCTTGTGACAAGCTAGCTGTTGAAGAGAAGGGGAGAGTCGACGCAATTGTTTTCTTGTGCCTCCTCTATCAGTATTTTCTTCAGCCTGTGGTTCTGTTAGGGCTGGGGTGAGGAGGGGTGGTTAAGCCATGTGCCTGCTTAGTGATGGTTAGCCTTGCTAACCCTAGATAATGCATCTGCTTATCTCCTTTTGGGGGGCTCATAGCTGTAATATGGGCAACATACCCCAGTGAGGGTGCCACTGCCAGTCACTGTTCTTGGTCTGAGCTTCCTGATTCTCCCTGTCTGACGTGGGCATCTCAAGTGAGGGTACCAGCATCCATCCACATATTGCATTGATTCCTCACTTTATTTATTTAAAAAAATTTTTTTAAACATTTTATTTATTTTTTAGAGACAGAGACAGAGCATGAGCAGGGGAGGGGCAGAGAGACGGGGAGACACAGAATCCGAAGCAGGCTCCAGGCTCCGAGGCATCAGCACAGAGCCTGATGAGGGGCTCGAACTCACGAACCGCGAGATCATGAGCTGAGCTGAAGTCACTTAGCTGAGCCACCCAGGCACCCCTGATTCCTCACTTTAACAACTAAAGACCATACACAGGAGTTCTCACATTTCCTGTCCTTATGCAGAGTCATTTTATGTGGTGCTTAGAGTGAGTGGACTCTACTTTGATGACTGCTTTTCCAGGATATGGAGGCCTCTTAAGAACTCTCATCTCCATTGCATGCCCTGGGAAGGACTGCCTTAGGGAAAAGCATCCTTGGTTTTTGGGCTGGGTTTTCAGGAATTTCAGCACTCCGGAGAAGCCCAGGGGTTATGCAGATATAGTGCTGACCAAGTTCTTGGTAGCTGTCCTGATAACCTACTTTGCTACTCTCTTGAAAGCCTGAATAACATGGAATTCTGGGGGGAACTCCTTAGAGAAACTGGTGAAACCTATGGCTTCTTGTTCCAGAAAAATGCACAAACAAAATTTCCACTCAACCCCCCGCTGGGTCCAGGGACCCCCTGAAGCTCATGATGAAGAACCTGTTTAGAAGTGAAAAAGGCAAATCAGGTTTGGAGGGCCTTTCTTTACCTCAAACATTCCCTTTCCTGTAGCTTTCTTGAGTTTCAGACTCTGCTTACAGCAAAGGGTGAGGAACGAGGCTGAACTCTCAGGTTTGTATCTCAGTCCCTACAGTGATGCGCCAGGTGACCTTGAACAGTTTTTTAGCTCCATAAAACGGGTAGGATAATCCTCAGGGACATGTGCAACACTCCCATGAAGCAAACCCTACACACACTGGGCACACAGAAAACACACACACTTGTGGTCAGAAACACCCAAAGTGACAGCAAATTCACACATACAACCAATACACAGACACGAAACACAGATACACACGGATACTCTCACAGGGACACGTGTACCTGAGAGATACAGATAATACAGTCACAGACACAGAGATTTGCACAGCAGATATATGCTCATTCAGAGACACAGACACAGATACACATGCATACAGATAAACACAAGAGGAAAGTGATGGAGCATAAGGCAAGCTGCCAGGCCTAAAACCCCCGCCCCCACCCCCAGGTGGGATATGTGTGATATCCCTTGGGCACTCCTGGCTGCCCAAGAACAAAGGAAAAGAAAAGAAAAACAAATGGTTAACAGAGATCATAGTCCTGCAGGGCCTGTCTCCATCTATTTACAAATACCTTAGTAAATCACGAGAAAAAGGCAATGGTAATCTCCAGAAACCTATGGACTTGGTTTCCTAGAACCCCAGCAACATCCCTCCATAGTGATGTAGGAAACTAAGGCAGAAGGAAATGGCAGATAGGACTAAATTTCCTTATAACCTGCAGCCCATTGACAGATTCTTGAGGCCAACAGAGTGAAACATTTTTCCAGGAACTCCCTGTGTCTTAATGCTAATGCTTTGCTAGAGGGCAAACAACCCTAGTTTGACAAAAGCTAGGCCTCCAGTATCCTGGGAGTCTTATTTAGCATATGAAAGTCTCACTGGAAACTTCCCTCCCCCCAGCTCCATAGTATATAACTAGTCTCTCCTCATGGTGCTTGGGCAGCTCTTCAGCCAGGGCCACTGGTCCTGTCCCTGTGCTTTAATGAAATCACGTTTTTGCACCAAAGATGACTTCAAAAATCCTTTCCCCACGAACCCCACTGTCACCCCAAAACCTCATCAGAAAACATGAAAACGGCCAAATAACAGGAAATTCATGTCCACAGTCAATATAACCACAGACACAGAACTCCAACTCACAGGTGCATGATGCAGATTACACACGTGTGCAAGGGCATGCACGCACACACACACTCCAGGACAGCTCTGGCACTCCAGTGGAGGCCACTACAAGCAGAAGGGGTGCACAGACCCTGGCATGACCTTTCCCATCTAAGTTGTCATGGAAGGGGGTGTTTTCCTGGTTCCAACCCTGTGCTGGGCATGTGTCCCATGTCAGTGCCTTATGGAGGGTTGTGCCCAGGCCTGGATTCCAGAGAGTGGCCAGGATAGGGTGGCCACAGGGACAGGGGCACAGGGCAGAGACAGGGTACACTTAGAGTGGGGGTGTTGCATGGGACCAGGTCAGGTGAGGGAGACAGGCGAGTCTCTCCAGGATCCTTGGGGTGTGTCAAAGTGGGCTGTGCCTGCTCCCACAGCAATAATAGCAGTAATGGCATCATCAGGACTAGCATATGACAGCACTATCATCACCACAGAGATGAATGACCAGCAACCTGAGGTGCAGGAGCCGGGCTGTGACCTTGCCGTCTCGTTTGGCCTCAGCTTCTGTACAGGCTGACCTGGAGCAAAGCAGGGCTATGGGGCCAAGCATCTTTGCGGCCCTTGCTCCCTCTGGAGTCCCCAGGCCCCAGCTTCCCACTCTCCCAACATCCCCTCCCAGACCCAAGTCAGCAGTGAGCCTTTTCTCAGCCTGGGTCCAGCCTTCCCCTTGAGGGCTCTGAGCCTGGTTCCCCATCTGTGCAAGGGGTTAGAGACGGTACTGCCGCTGGGTCCTGAGAGGTGATGTCTGCGAAGGCAAAGGCTTGGCACAGGCCTGAAACTGGAGGGAACTGAGGTTTTCACCTTTGTTGCCTTTAACAGCTGTGCAACTTTTAAGGCACCAGACTGGGAAGACTCATGCCCCAGGGAGGTGGTGACACTGATATCCACTAGTGCTCAGCACGTGGCTTCCTCTTGTCCTCAGCACAGTTCTGGACACAGGGATGGACACTCCCATTTTACTGTTGGAAACCAGCCCAGGCTCACACAGCTGGTAAGCAGCACACTGGATCTCAAACTCTATGCTCCTGGCCCTGCCCCCAGGGGCCATGAAGGACTCCCCAGATGGGAGACTGACATTGGCTTTGGGGACACTTTCTCACCTCCATGAATGATCTCACTTGTTCAAGGCCCCCCCAAACTCTGTTCACTGCCTCCTCTTTCCCTGGTTCCTGCTCCAGTTGTAATCAGGGTGATCCTGGCCACCCTTCATGGAATTCCCTAGGCCCCCTTATAGTCAGGGCCTGTCTCCCATTCACTTTTGGGCCAGTCGGACTCCACCCCCTCTGTAGCTGGCCTCTCCTTGTACCACCAGGACAGCCCAACACTGGGGCTCTTTAGGCAGGCAGCAGGATCTAAAGGGAATGTAACACTATTGGTTTTTCACTCCTGCTTTGTTTTGGTTTTCGTTGTTTTGTATGGTTCCTTTATATTTAGGTTGGAGCCCTTGCTTTGCTATTTTAGCAGTGGCAGAGTGGTTCCTGTTACAATAAATTTACATAAAAATAAAAGTGAGGGGATTTAGAGCAATGATTTTCAGTTGGGGAATCACTGAGTCAATCCTGTAGAGAAACTATTTAGGAAGCTCAGCTCAGGACAGAGCCCAGGACAGGTGACCACAGTAGGTTTGTCTAGTCACCTGGGTCCCTGGCCTATGCCCACCTGCTTGGCCCTCCTCGCCCAGCACACCTGGTACTGCCAACAATCTGGGTATTGTCCCAGTTCCCCCAGGAGAGAAGCTGATGAACTATTTCTCTTACAATGCTCTCATTCCTGGAGATTGCAGGAGATCCCTTGTGAGCCAGCTGGATTTCCCCTCACCAGCCCCCCCCCCCCCATGGTTCATAATGTACAGCCCATGCCAATAGGTAGGAGGGTCACACAGATAAGTGACAGATCTACCACTGTTTGTGGTGTTAAAATGTCTAGGTCAACTAGAGATGATTTGGGGACCAATCTTCTTACACCAATATTCCAGGATATTCCAGGCCAGGAGACATTTTTTTATTACAATTTTATCGTGCACCTATCATTCAGTTCAAATATAGCTCTTTTTCTTTGGGATTTCTTGACTCATATTCTACTTCTAGAGGAACTTCTCAATTTCTAAACATATGGGAGTTTCTAGTTACCTCATTATTAGTGATTTCTAGCACATTCTATTACCAAAACATGCTTTGTGTGATTTCCTTTCTCTGAAATCATTTCATTCCTTTGAAATTTCCCTTATGGCTGTAATAAATAGGGTGAATGTTTGTAACTGTATCCTCTGTGCCTAAAGTGAATGTGTCCTCTACAGTGTTATGTCCATGTGGACACATATATGGATATAGCTGTGGGATTCAGATGGTTTGTTATCAAGATGACTACCTTATGGATGCTCTATCTGCTTTGACTTACTGAGAGAGGGTTAAACTTTCCTGTCTGCTTGTGTATTTGATTGTTCTTGCAGTTGTGTCCTCCTTTGCTTTCTCGATTGTTCAGCTATTGCCCATGGGAGATAGTTCAGAAAGGAAGCAGAGAGCACTCAGAAGAGGTGACAGGGAGCTGGGTTGGGAGGGCCCAGAAACCAGAAGGTCAGCCAAGTTTCCAGAGAGGAACTGTCGTTGGGATGGCACGTGGTGGTGCACCAGGTGGGAAGTGGCTTTTTAAAATGAGATCACGTGGGGTGTCCATATTACTCTACCAGGGGTGAGGGCAGCTGATTGGTCGAGAGAGAATATCAAGGCTCTGGGTTGCTAAGGCAACACCCAGACAGGTGAGGGCTTGGAAGAAGAAGGATCTTCCTCTGCTCCACCTGCTCCTGAGAGTCCACTTAACCTGCTGTTTGTGTCCTGCTCACCTAGTGATTTACTGACCTGCTGACCTACTAGCCTGTGTGAACCCTCCCCCCCCCCTTACTTGATCTGATCCTGGTACTGTCTCTGACCCCCATCTTCTCCTGACAAATCCCTAACCCCATCCCCTTTTTATACTCCTCCCCCATCCCCAATTACCACCCCTCTCCCTTTCCCACCCCCCCCCACTCCTCCCTTGCTAACCCCCTGTCTCCACCTCCTGCCTGGAACCCTAGAGTCCCCTTAAAGGACCAGGACAGGAAGGTGCAGAGGCTGCTTTTCTGGCTCCTTGTGCTTGGGTGTCCTGGTTACCCAAACACAAATGTGAGTAAACATGGACGTCGGTGGATTCTCCCTTCCTATTGGGGGTTATTTCACACTGTGGTTAAACAACAGCTTTTCCATGGGGCTTTTGATGGGAACTTCAGAAGAACTTCATATCTTCCTGAAGACTGAGGACCACACGGCAGTTTTCTCCACCAGCCTGAAGTGGTTGTGGTCACAGCTGTCCACATCACGTTCTGGGTCCTGTCTGTGCTGCTTGGTCCAAAAAGAGCAGTGGTGATAGGATGTAAACCCGATTATAGTAGGTTTATAGTGTCAAGAAGGAAGGATTTGTGAAGATACTAAAAGCTATTGAGCTGATTGACTGAAATAGGTGTTTCTACGATGTGTGAATTATTTCATTAAAGTTGCTTTAAAAAATGTCAAGAACTCTTATTTAATAGGAACTATGGGTATTAGACTGGCTCCTGGAAGCCCTGTTAAGATCCTGCTTCAAGCTTTGTGAGCTTAGGGTCCATGTTCTATGTAGTTCATTTTCCTATCAGCACGTTGTTCATATTTGTGAAGTTTGGTAGCTTTGGGAACAGTGGTAACTGGAGCATTGGTGTTGGCACTAGAGTGTTAAAAAGTGAAATGTCTTTGGGCTCTGTGCTTCCTGGTTTGTTGACTTTTAGCAACTTCTGAGTCATCCCTTTGCCTCTGGGCTTGGAGGCTGTCCCCAGGGACTCTGTGTCCAACTGTGTTGATGGGAGCCTCATAAGCCCAGCAGAAACTAAGTGGCTGCATCTTGCTTGGACATTTACGATGGGAAAGTCACGAGGAGCAACATGATCAGGAAGTGAAAGAATTGTTGTCCCTTCTTTAGCTAAGTATGTGCAGAGTGTTGATTTCCTCAAAGCAAGAAGGGTTCTGAATGTCCTTAGGATGGTCCAAATATAATGAAATACCTGGTTCCCAGTTCCCAGTGTTTCACTCTATCATTGAAAAGCAAAAGTTGTACCCCTAGGAGAGTGAGAGAGGCAGACAGACAGGGACACCATAGAGATAAGTAGATTTCTTTAGATTGGCATGTACCAGATCCTTAGAGTGGGATCTGAAAAGTCCCAGTAGTCAGGAATAACCCTTGCATTGAGGCAGAATCATTCCACACGGAAACCTCCAATCTAAATAGAAACGACTTTCTTTTGAGACTATGAAGGAGGAAAATTCTTGATTGTCTTTATCAGAATTTTCCCCCTCTACCTAGGCTGCCTGTCACAGATTGGTTCAGTTCTCTCGCCATACCTCATCTCTGAATTCTTCCATTAGCTAACTTGTCTTGCATTTGCCACCTCTGCATACTCATGGCCATTGACTGTGAGAACCTAGTGTTATTGGCCCCATTGGATCTAATCTAGTTCAGCATCAATTACTGATATCAGCAGCCAGACAGCTGCCAGATGCACCAAGAGTGCCCACAGCTGAAGGTGTTTTACCTTTGTGACAAGATGGCCTGTGTCTTTGGTGCATTTGAGCCCCATGAACAACCACTGTGCTGACAGCTACTGCTTTCTTTTAGACAGTGGCTAGTCAAAGACAGTGTATATTTCCCACCATTACACATCTTTGTGACCTTATCTCTGAGAGCTGAAGATGAAAATGTTATAGATTTCAGAGGCTACTTTCTAGACAGGTTCATTTGCACAAAATTAAGATTGGTATGTGAATTAGTGTGAATTGCATTGTGAATGTTTTACTCCTAAAATGCTTCTAAGACCAGTTTTTGTAGAATGAGATGTGTTCTGTTGTTTTGGTGACCATATTCAGGAATTTTGTATTCTTTTAGAGATCAGTTTTCAGAGTTGCTATTGATTGCTTTTGGCACAATACCATGAAAGAGAAACATGAATTCCTTTCATAGGCTATTTGGAGATGTGTGTTCAGGTAACTTAAAATCCCACAGATATTATCAAAATATACAAGGTCACCTGATTATGCAAATCTTTATGTGCCTCAGAAATCTGACATTTTGAGCTGTGATTCAGAATCAAAGTGAACATTAAAACATCAAAAAGTGAACCATCACGTATAATTTATTTTTTTGGAAGAATAATCCCATATTATTATAATAGCAGTTGCCCGTTTCTCTCAGATATATCCGTTATCTGTAAACATCTTTCTATAGAACAATCTCATTTGTATCTCTAGTACATTTTGTGTTTTTCTTCCTTCCATTCTTCCATGAATTTTGGGCATAGTCTGGAGATAGTCCAAAGGATTTTATCCAGGTACTTCGTGAATGTACACTAGAAATCATTGACTTCTTATCTACTAAGATAGATAAGATACTACTAAGTAGATAAGATACTTCTTATCTACTAAATTTGCATTTTCTTAATTTTTCTATTTTACATTGGCTTACAAATTCTTACTATTGAAAGACAGCTGCAGGGCACCTGGGTGGCTCAGTTGGTTGAGTGTCCGACTTCAGCTCAGGTCATGATCTCACGGTTTGTGGGTTGGAGCCCCGCATCGGGCTCTGTGCTGGCGGTTCGAGCCTGGAGCCTGCTTTGGATTCTGTGTCTCCCTCTGTCTCTCTCTGTCTCTCTCTCTCTCTCTCTCTCAAAAATAAATAAAGATTTAAAAAAATTAATAAAACAAACGAACAAAGCAATATGTTTGTCAGCAAAATAAAATTTCTCAGTGTTGCCTATTACATCTTTCCTGCAGCTTCAGTGTCATATAATTTGTATAGAATAACAAAACCTTTTTAAAGAACACAGTACGCTGATATTTGACATATGTAAGCAGCAATGAAACCATGACCACAGTAAGGTAGCAAACACAGTCATCACCCCCACAAGTTTGTTCCTGCTCCTTTATAAGCCATCCGTCCTCTCGCTCTTCCATGAGGAGATATTTGAGAGGTGTGCTTATAACCTCCTGGAGGCTGGTAGATGGTTTATAAAGATGATTCTTTGTGACAGATAGATTGTAAACATCTTTAAGATTCTTCATCATCTCCAATATTAATTCAGCCTGTCCATATTTTGCCTGACCATTTCCCTTTTGGCTCTGATGTGTTTGAAATTCTGTGGAAACATAACATTATTATTGCCTCTGTGGGAACTAGTGTTTGTCTAATTTACATCTGGAGAACTGTTTTTGCTGTGAATATACCAAGTACCTTATAGATAGACTTGTAATCATAAGTAAGCGAAAATTTTATAGTCACTGGAACTTTTATATGCACTCAGTATTACAAATTTCCCTCTAATATGTCCAATTTTCATTATCATGTAGATTGAAATATGCTAAAATTTCTGTAGAAAAGTCTTCTTTGACCTATATGGACTTTTAAAAAAAAATCAACTATAATTAACATACAGTGCAATATCAGTTTCAGGTGTTCCATGATTCAGTGATTTCATGCATTTCTCGTGCTCATCACAAGTGTACTCTTGATCTACTTCACCTATTTCTGCCATCTCCCCACCTAACTCCCCTCGAATCCATGTCTTTTTGAGAAGGTTGTTGTTTAATCTCATTTTTTTGTCATGGTCCAACTAAGAACTTTTTGTTCTTGATGTCTAGTTTGAGTCATTTGTGGTCTGAGAACATACTTCCTATGATTCCATTTCCTTTGTTCAGATCTCTCTATAACGTCTCAAGTACCTGCTCTAATTTTATAATGTCTTCAGGGAAGGACTCTGGTCAAGGAATCACATTTGCACTTTCTGGAAATGTTTGTTTTCATTTCTTTTGTTGCTTGTGTGTTTTTTCTAGCCATCTCCCAGTTCCTTTCTGATTTGAAAACCTTTGTTGTTGGTGATGTGGGAAAAATCATAGGACCTGATTTGATAGAACTGTTGTCAGTTCAGGAAATAGCCAAATGTACAAGACATTTCTCTGGTGTTTCTGGTGAGCCAGAGGCATCTTTTAGTCCAAAGATTTTACTTTGCTTTGTCTGAAACTCTGAAATAATTTGTGGTTCTGGACCTTATTATGGCTATTGGACTTGACAAAAAGGAACTGCAAGTAAATGGTGCATTGGTAATTAATTTAAAAGAAGTCTGCCAGGCCAGAAAGGAATGGCAGGAAATCTTCAATGTGATGAACAGAAAAAAATATGCAGCCAAGAATCCTTTATCCAGCAAGTCTGGCATTCAGAATAGAAGGAGAGATAAAGGTCTTCCCAAACAAACAAAAACTTAAGAAATTAATCACCACTAAACCAGCCCTATAAGAGATCCTAAGGGGGACTCTGTGAGTGAAATGTTGCAAGGACCACAAAGTACAAGAGACATCACTACAAGCATGAAACCTACACACGTCACAATAACTCTAAACCAATATCTTTCCATAATAACACTGAATGTAAATGGACTAAATGCTCCAACCAAAAGACAGAGGGTGTCAGAATGGATAAAAAAACAAGACCCACCTATCTGCTGTCCACAAGAGACT
Organism: Panthera tigris; assembly: GCF_018350195.1. Taxonomy (NCBI): domain Eukaryota; kingdom Metazoa; phylum Chordata; class Mammalia; order Carnivora; family Felidae; genus Panthera; species Panthera tigris. Next base: position 4,667,042 of record NC_056669.1, read on the forward strand.
CATTTTAGACCTGAGGACACCTTCAGATTTAACGTGAGGGGATGGAGAACTATTTATCATGCCACTGGAAGTCAAAAGAAAGCTGGAGTAGCCATACTTATATCAGACAAACTAGACTTTAAATTAAAGGCTGTAACAAGAGATAAAGAAGGGCATTATATAATAATTACAGGGTTTACCCATCAGGAAGCGCTAACAATTATAAATGTCTATGTGCCAAATACGGGAGCCCCCAAATATATAAAACAATTACTCACAAACATAAGCAACCTTATTGATAAGAATGTGGTAATTGCAGGGGACTTTAATACTCCACTGACAACAATGGATAGATCATCTAGACACAGGATCAATAAAGAAACAAGGGCCCTGAATGATACATAGGATCAGGTGGACTTGACAGATATATTTAGAACTCTGCATCCCAAAGCAACAGAATATACTTTCTTCTTGAGTGCA